>NW_009707474.1:26316-44130 GCF_000703405.1 Apaloderma vittatum
TAAAGGGAAAAAAGTGGGGATTCTTCAAAAAAAAAAAAAAAAAAAAAAAGTGTCAGAGGCTGGGACTACTTCTTCCATAAAGCAAACTTGTCCATTTCTTCATAATTCTCAAAAATATCTATTCTTTTCAAGTTAATGTGTGTTAAACAGGAAGGAAAAAAAAATCTAAAACAAGAATGTTACATAGACATTTTTAACGCACAGAGGTCAGTTTATAGTATGATTGTTTCAAGCCAGCAGACCATCTACAAATGGAAACAAATAAAGGTGTCAAGACTGTAATTTTGTCCACACTAGGATTATCTTTATTCACTCACACAGAAAAGTCAATGAAATGTAGTTAAAAGTAAGTATATAAACTAAGTAGACCTTTTCCTTGACTCTACTGTACATTTTAGCCTAAATCCTTATATCCTGCATCAGAAGTGAGCCTTATTGTGTTTCATAAGCCATTTCTGAGCCAGAGATACCTAGTGAGGAGGAGCTAAGGAAGACAGCAGAGGTGAGAACTTCACAATCAGCAGTGCACTGTAGGTGGAAAGTGCCCTGGGCCAAGTGAGGCAGGATGTGTTAAGCCACAATGGGCAAAAGAGCACAAGGGAGGGGAACTCACAGTGAGTTTCCACAGGAAAGCTCTGCAACTGCAGAGGAGAAATCTGAAGTAGCGGCATCACTTGTGCTTTATGCAAACCTCTGAAAAACAACCTACCCTTGTGTCCCTGTCTTTGAAGTAAAGTACTTCTCTGGTATAAAGACACACAGGGTTTTCATTAGCTACTAGCTAAAATAGGCATTTTCCAGTTCCCTAAAGACTTCAGGTTTCCGTTCCATTAAATATCATAAACTGTAATACAGGGTCTTTACTGTAACTTGTGCAGTTACTCTACACGTTGACAAAGAACTTGTTTCTTTTAAATTAAGCACCTCTCCAAGCAAATTCCTTTCAAGCAAATGGTTGACGACTGCACACAGAGAAACAATCAATAGTAATTAGTTGTCTGACCAAAAAGAATTAAAAATAAAGATACATATGCATCCAGATAGCTGTATACAAATACATTTCAGAGCTCTAATAGCGCCAAGTTAACCAAGATCAAAATTGGTTAGGAGTTTGTTTCTTCACCATATTCTTGCTGATGCATAAGCAGACTTATAAAAGTAATCCACAATGCTTCAAGCCCCTTTGAAGTCCAAATGTATTTCATTCTAGGTTTTAAAGAATAGTGCCCTGTATATTGTGTTCAATATACAAATAGATTACATTACAACAAATATACTATCATACTATCATAAAGAGATCTTAAATCAAACCAAAAAATTATCATTCATTATAAAGAAGCACAGCTGTTCTCCGTAACAGAAAATAAGTTCGTAAAAAAAAAAAAAAAGCTTTACAAAAGGTTGAATATGGGAATTTTATCATGTTGGATGTTGCTACAAAAACAAACAAAAAACCCACAAACCAAAACCAATCAACTTTGGTTTCTATATATAAGCAGCAGAAAAAAAAAAAACAAAACAGAAAAGAAAACCAACCAGTATCCCAGGGAACAGAAATCCTACTAAACAGGTTCAACAGTTCTTCCCCCCTCCCAGTCTGACACACACAGCTTTCCCATTTCACAGATTAAGCAGCACTTCTGTGCCCCTACTGCCATTCTCATCTTCTGCTTTCCTGCAGGTGTGTCTCATTATTCAAACAACATGGAGCATCAAGTGTGAGACATTCTACAAGTCATTTGTCACAGCAAGTAAGCTCTTCAGCAGAAACATACCCTTACTCAGGCAGAGGGAGAACTAATGTTCAAATGAAGCATGAGGGAGGAAAAAAGTCCACCACAAGTCCTACTAAAAGTTGGTGAAGCCCAACGAGCTACATAAAATACAAAATACATCATAATAGAAACTTTTTATTAAAAAGTTTCCATTTATTTCCCCAATATTCATCTTAAAATTTATATAGACACAGCTAATGAAAGTGCTGAGCAGTGTAGTGCATACCAAGTACAGCTTTAATCCTAAATGTTTATTTAAAGAGAGGGGGGAAAAATAAAAATAAGAAAAATTCTAAAAAACAATAGCTTTTTTTCCTTTTGATGATTCTTTATTTTTTTCATTACACTGGAAAAAAAATCCTTAACCAAACTTAAGTGCTTACATGTGCAAAAACACTTGCAACATATGAACAGGTACATAAATTGTTCTGAATACAATTGCATTTACAGACAGAAATAGGCTTTCAGCATAACTGGTGCTCCAAACAATATTTCAGAGAGGTCATGTAGTCTTCACCATGAGAGTGACTTTTTAAGACCTGACTGGATAAAGCTGTGAGCAAGTGGCTCTGCTGATGAGTGAACTGATGCCAGGGATTAACTAGGTAACACAGATGAAGAATGGCAGCTGGCACATTTTTCCAGCTATACATTATTTTTCCTTCTTGCACTTGTTTTTCAAGGAAAGCACCTGAGGTAAAATTCTCTGCTTTCTCTGACAGGAAAACACACCCTGACAGATGATTTGTCTCTGCCTTTCACTGAAGTTAAAAAAAAATCCACACATGTTTATTGCCTACACACATCACTAGGTATTTTAATACTAAGGCAGACAATAGGTACAAAAGCTAAGGACTCGATGCTAAGGATATTTTTTTAAATCTACTACCTGATTGCTTTTCAAACATCTAGCAGTGAATACAGAAAGTACAACAATTACCAAGAAATATTCAAAAAGTTAGATCAACACTCAACAGTCATGTTTCCAATAAGAAAAAAATAAACAATTCAACTTTGAATGCTTGCTATTGGCCACTGGAGCATGTTTTCTATATAAATATATAGAAATTTAGAGACATACATTATCATTAAAACCTTTTAAAGTGAGGTAAAGCTAGAATTGTCCAAAGCATGATAAGTAGTCACAACGGATACAGTTAAAAAAAAATGATACTAATGTCCTCAAATCCTCTGCCTTCATTTTTCTGTCTCATTTAATAGATTGATTCAGAGTTCCTACTTTAATGTTTAAAAGTGTATTTGCCTTCCTTGAACAACAGAAAGATATGGATGTATAGGTAAACTGCTGAAGCAACAAATTTATTATCTTTTGAGACAAAGAACACATATATCAGAACAAAAATAATTATGGTACAGAATTCCACCACAAGGCAGTGAAGCAATTCAGCATTTTCTGCAATTAAAAATGAAAGCCAGTGACAGAGGCAAACAGGGATATGAAACATGGCAGTGACCCAATGGCAGAATTTACGATACCTTCAAATTCTATTTTGTGGTATACTTGTCCTCTAAAGAATACACAGGACAATAAAGAAAAGCAAGAGCTACACTAAAAATACCATAGACTATATAATATTCTAGTTATTAACGACAAGTTAATACCACATTATATTACATTCTATAAAGTAGTATTATAGAATAACATAAAATGTCTTTGAATACAAAAGTCCACAGAGCAAATTCCATAGGAACAACTGCACTTCAATATTTTCCTCCTGTCATGCTAATATATGCTCTGCTCTCAAATGCCAAAAGAAAATACAGTCTTATCAGTTTTACTGCTTGACTATAAGCAAGTAGTACACTGCATTGTTTTTGAAGGACAGTTTAGATGTTGGATTAGTTAGATCTATCGATATCCATTTCAGCTTAGAAGTGCTGCACCCACAATAATTGCCCTACACTTGACAACAATACAGATCTATTTACTACTGATAAAACCCTTACATGAAGAGCAGGAAAGAAAAGAGCATGTGTAGAAGGAACTGTGACCGCCTTTACTAATTAGCTGCACTACCTGGCTTCATCCACAAGAGGACAGAGCTCAGACACCTGCCCGCACATTGTGAAGGAGGACTCAGCACCAAGAAGTCTGACTTGCATTAGGCCAGTTTGCGAAAGCAAACTGGAGAGTGTTCCTGAACATACAGAACTTACACGAGAGAATTACAAAGGGTACAATTTAAAGATTACTAAATCTACAGGAACCACATCTGGCTTAGGAAGTCCCCAGGCTGCAGATGACTGAAAGCCAGGAGGCTGCTTGCCCTGTTCTTAACCTTTTCCTTAGACATTCACTTTCGGCCATGATCAGTTAAATCAAATGTTCTTATTTGATTTAAGACAGTACAAACATTCTTCTGTATTCAGATAACTGACATCTGAAGTAGCAGTTCAAAGTGTATTAACAATACAATACAGATAACAAAGACCTAAGCAAAAAGGAACAAACCATTAGATTCATGAAAATTTTTTGATGATAGAATTGTGAAAAAGGTCTTACCACTTAGAAGCCATTGTTAACCACTAACGAGAGCTGTTAGCATATCTCACTTAGGATGGATCCATCAAGACGTTTCCCCCCTCGAGTCCAACGTGTGCTTAGAAATGTGAGAGCAGACAAAGATGTAAACAGCTACGAGTTGGTTGGTATGTAGCCAAATACTGGAGAGAGAGGTCTCCAAACACAGTACAGACAAATGCAGCATGGAACGCTGAAAAGAAAATGAGGAAAACCATAGTCAAGCTTTAAACACTTAACGGAGATGTCAACATTTTCCAAAAGCTTTAGAAATATGACTTTTTTTTTTTCCATTGAAAAATCATGATACAAATCTGTTACATGTGTCTCCAGAACTGCTGTGCGGCTCAGAAGCTAATGATTCTTAATGACATTTTTCCCCCATGAAAAAGAGAAAAATTAAAATTGACACCAAAATAAAATCTAGCTTCCCACACTCCACATATTTGCTGCGGATCCATTCTTTATGTAGAATTTTAGTTGTACTTTAATTACAAACATACTTTATTAATAATACATACAATCGCTCGCAAACACAAGTCATTCTGAATCAAATCTTCCGTACTAGTCCTTTTCTATCTGTTCTGATTTTTTGCCCTTTTATTTTTTTCTTGCGCAGCTAGCAGGAGGATGTGGTCAGAAAAAGAAACAAACAATACTTTAGCTGTGTCTCCCTAACAAAGCCTTGGGTGCTTTTGGAGAATCCTTCACAACAGAAGTTTTTATGCAACTTGCATACTTGTCACAACTTGCCTAAGCAGTAGAGTTTGTTTTTATTCTTGTATACTGCCAAACTACAGCAAAAGCACTTTAGTTTTTTTTCTTTTAATTTTACCCTGGAGGCAGATAAAGCACTTTTTAACTGCTTTTAACAACTCAAGTCTCAACGTGCAGTGCAGGCAATCCACAGCTCCGGATCATCCAGTTTGTATGGGGGGGGTGGAAAAAAAAAAAAGGCACAGCTTTTTTGGTTTTTTAAATCATACTCTGAGAAATTGCAGGTACGTAAAAAGACCAGTACATCTAACATGATTTTATCAGTTCTCTGATGCAACATGAATGTACTAGTTTCCTTTAGGAACGTGTGAACCATTCAGTCATCATCAATTCTGATTTGTACGGTTTGTTCTACTTCTTAATTAGAGTTTCCAAAAATACAAGAGACCCACATAATAATTGCAATTTAAAGGTAAAAAGCCACATCTTGACGATTTTAAGATGTAAAAGAACATTTCAGGTGGGACTTAATTTTCCTGCTTCTCTCTAAGATAAGCTTTTGCAAAGAGGAAGCAAGCAGATGTTTATATAAAAATCGGGAATGTACTATATAATTCTGGGACTTAGAGAGAAGCAGGAAAATTAAGATAAGCTTTTGCAAAGAGGAAGCAAGCAGATGTTTATATAAAAATCGGGAATGTACTATATAATTCCTTTAAAAACACAAGTCAAGTTTTTTAAAGACTTGACCAGTTATAAAGGGAAGCATTTAAATACAAATAAAAAACTCATTCTGAATTTTACCTGCTAAATTGCAACTCTGTGATAAAAATGTCAAATGCTTTCTGTAGTTTGTGCATTTGACAATATAGTGCATTAAATCAGCGTCGCTTTTTCCTCTTAGACAATTACAGCAAGCAAACGGTTTTCTACAGGGCAGAAATCCATGGCCCTTCATCCTGCCTACACTAATAAACTGCATTGTTCTTTGGTTTTTTTTTGAAAAGAGAAGTAGTAGTTTAAAACAACTGATACAAAACCTGACATCCACCTCAGTTTGGAAGCGAGTGTGTCAGCTGTCCTTAACTCCTCCGCAATTACACTAACTGCAAAGAGCACCTGGACATCAAAACCATATTACTCTCCATAAAACTGAAAGAATACCCAGGCAGAAATCCACCCCAGTGTATGCTGACATTTTAGCTCTCTTTCTTGAGCAAAACATACATCCGTGGACACATCACCCATTCTTTACAGAGGCTTCCCTTCTCCCTGTGTCCAGATGAAGCACATACAACACAGCTTCGTTCTTCACCACACCAGATCCAATCTCCTCCTGTCCCAACACACTAGGCAACAGCCCAGCTGCTTAAAAGGAGGAAGTAAAGTAAATCTAAAAACTAACTTGACTGTCCAAGCTCTAGGACAAGATACTGACATTTCAGGTCAGCTGGCAGAGTGTTTGGAAAGAGCCAGGAGGGTGGGAGGCACAGGAAAACTCATGGGAGGTTTCCAGGTTTTTTAGTGGTACATACTGAGCAGTAATAACATTGTAGCTGCTGCCCACAACTTCACGTACAATAAATGCAACCTGAAGTATCCTATAGAAACAATCTGAACAGATTAGGTCTGACTACAGGAAAAAAACAGAGCAGTAAAAGTAGCAGTAAGGTCGAAGTCTCCAGTGGACGTGAGCGATGCTTACAGTGACTACAGCATATTGGGCTTCATTTCCTAACCGCAGCTTACAACTTGGAAGTTAAAATGTAACTATATCCAATTTGAAGTCAAAGGTATCACCAGGTGGAGGTTCAAGTGTTTGGGGTTCACACCTAAGAAAGATTTATGAAAATCTAAGAAGCTAAACATAACAAAACTACACAATAAAGTTCAAAGTACAGGAGGTTAACTATTGTAAGGTTTGGGAAAAAAAATATAATAATTCAAGGGACATTGCTGCTACCTCTAAAGTTTTCATATCTTGAAAGAATCCAGAACTCCTCTTAACATCCTGAATTAGAAAACACAGCTAAAAATCCAGCCAACCTCAAACCTGCCCAAGTAACAGCATACACAACCTTTATTAAGTACTTTTGGAGGTTGCTTAAGGGAGAATTTTTGTCCCAATTATTTTCATGTTGATGTATTATAGTCACAGACCAGCTGCTGTAATGTTGGCTACTACACAATCCTAAATTCAACTTTACCTCTTGAGCAGCAATCAGATGCCCCAGTACAGCACACTTTTTGTCACTGCTACTTCCAAAAACTTCAGAGAAGGGGATTAAAACTAATGTTGCATGAAAGCAAAGCCTCAGCACCTGCATTTAAGAAGCAAAGTACACCACACTAAATCGTGGCCTTTTTATACTTAGTGGCCCAAAAGACCCAGTGGGGTGATACTTCAGCAGAAAGAAATACCAACAGCTTCAACCAACTGCTAGCAGTAGTGTTTCCCATGCTATGAATCCTACTCAGGCTTCAATACACCATGTGTTTGTTTTGACAAAGGTAGAATCAAGATAAAGATGAATCTTTTAAGACATCATTTTAAAAATTACAACAAAAGGCTGCTAATAAACGAGTTTAAGGGAAAACATTCACAGAATGGTACTGCGGTCACTCAAACGTTCGTCTGACCTGTACCTCTGGTTACTTGGTTAAGTAACTTACTGTCACAAGCACTCCTAGCATAACACACCATCCCTCGTGAGCTCCAGTCCCCTCTCATTCTGCCCCTTGCCCCCTCCCAAAAGTGGTGGCAGATGCACTAAGAGCTCATAAAATGGAGAAATGTCAAGCCAGGCTCCAGCTGAAAGCTCATGGCTTACACCATCCATCATGCAAGGTGTGGAAGGAAAAAAAAGAAACAATATTGTAACTGTCACCTAGATTTATTATACAACATATCAACCCTCTCTAAGACTTTCCAGACCAAAGATTTTTCCATTTCAGCACTGGCTGATGCTACCAGCAGGCTGAAAGATTTTCAGGGTCTGCCCAGTTCCTTAATTCTCCCAATCTTATCTTCAGCAACAGCCTGCACAGCTGGACCGTACCTAGTTTATTGCTTGCTTTCCTCCCAAGTAAGTGATATCAGTGGCTGTAACAGAAATGACCAAAAAAATGGAGTTTGAGAGCATGTGAATATTACAGAATTTCTAAGCTAACTACTCCATGAGACTGGATTTTATATAAATAAAAAAGGGGAAGGGAGCTTTCCAGATTGTTGATACATAAATTTATCACCTTTCTTCACTGAAGCTTCACACTTTCTCCATAGAAGACTTTTAGCAACAATTTTGTTCTTTTGCTTCTTGTAAAAGTTTTAGGTATATTAATAAATAAATAGATAACAACATTCAACAGAACAAACTAAAAGCCGTTACATGATGAATTGAGTGTTATTAAACGCTGTCAGGAACACGTTGGTCATGCAGCACTTTACTGATTTCATCAATCATCTTCCTGCCTTTCTTCCATTCCCTGATCCACACAACCAGTGAAGCTGGGGGCCCGCAGGCCAATTAACTGTGGGGAAGCCTAAGTCAAACAGGAGAGAAGCAGCAGTCCCAAATGCAAGAAGGAAGCCTTCGAGGGGCTGGAGGACAAGGAGAACTTCACTAAACACAGACACTGGAACTGGAAGATGCATAGGTCATAGGCAAGAAATTTATGTAGGTTCAGCTTCTACGTAATTGATGAGGAAATAAGACTCATGAGGCAGATCAAGAGCACCTAAAAGGGGAACCATGGGAAAAGAGGAAAAGGATGCCTACCTTAGTTGTACCAAAACTTTGGATTATAGTCAAACATCTGCACCTGAGAACTACTTATTTCATACCGGTTCAACACTGCCTCTTCATAAGAATTGTAAATAGCTTGCCATTTACTAACTGACAAAGTTCAACTGAAAAGACTCCCATACAACCCCCATTTGTAGTTGGGAAGGATTTGCAACATAAACTTCCAGGGAGGACTTGGTGCCAAACATGTAATAACTTGATAATTCAAACTTTAAAAATGTATATTTTCATTCTTCTTTCCTCAATTAGCACAAAAAGGAACTAAAATATAGATGTGAATCTCAAGTCATGTCTATTGGGCCAGTGCCACAAAACATGTCTGCTCTTTACATCTTAATTTCAGTTTTATCTTTTGGGATCTCATTTCAGAGTAACACAAATATGCCAAAACTCAAACTGCACTTTCACCAGAGCACAGTGCCTATCTCCACCCAGGAAAGGCATAAGGCCTTTCAAGTCTCTCATATTAGCCTCTTAATAAAAATTGTCTTACTAATGCCACAGCCCAAGGAACTCACTGTCTTCAGAAACCAGTGATGCAAGACTTGCCTAGTTACACCTTCCCTTGGTGCCAACGCCCTCTGTCTCCTGCATTTACTCCCGCTATTTTCTCATCGTTGATTTAAAAGGAGTGTTTCCTCAGTTGGAGCACAGAATCGATAATTTTATTTTGGGCCTCCCCAAAAGTGACTTTAGTTATTTTCTATTATACCAACCATAAGTTGAGACTAGGTATCTGAAAGAAAGTATTTTCGTGCTGCTTTTCAAGTAATTGCAAAGTAAGAGTGTCCAATCCGCAAGAGACATACAGAGGACCAAAAAATTATAGCTCTCTTCCATCCTATTGTAAGCAATTCATATAGTAGTACTACCTCTATCTGATGTTGCTTCCACTAGAAAAACAGCGAAAACTAATTAAAAAATTGTGCTAGCACACATTTATTTCAAGGGGAAGACTCCAGCTTGCCTAATCTTACATTATCTAAACGTTTACCATTGCCTGTTCCTTCTCACACCACGTGCAACAGGAAGGGAGAATGGCAGACTGTGACCAACAGCAACAACCATCTTCCTCAGATGAACTGTTGCCTGCAACAATAAAACTAAACCAGGGCATCTAGAGCACCGGCATTTGCTCCTACTAAAGCTCTCACAGCCACTGGTCTAAAACACCATCATTCACTGTATCTACATTAACAAAGTTTCAGCAATGAGAAAAGTGAGAACTTCCACGAGTGTGCAGAGTAAGCAAGAAGCCTCAAATTCTAACCTCTGCACCACTGCCACCAGAGCAATAACAAGGGAAAATGAAAAAAAATGCCATACAGCTCTAGAATTTAAACTTTTTTTCCTTTTCATAGAATGAAATTGCAAGCACAGACTAAAGAAAAATCAGTGTATGAGCACAAAATTAAATAATTAAATCCAAAGAACAGGAGCTTATATCACCTTCAAACTGCCTTTGGCAATTTCTTACTTTTGAAACAATCTCAAACCAAAACCAGCAACCCTTTTTTAATTCAATAAGCTTTTAGAGATCAACATCTAGCAGAGTTCAAGCACTTGGAACTACTGAATGAAAAATCAACAGCTTATGTACTACTCTTTCTCCTTTAACAGACTGTTAAAGCTAAAAATACATTCTCTTTCTTAAAAAGTGCCAAAAACCATTAAATCACTGACCAGTTTATTACTGTGCCTGTACAAATACAAATACATGGTACTAATTTTTTCTTTAGCTATTAGGAGGAACCAACATGAAATTTACGCATATTCAGTACCAAAGTCTATACGGATTTAATTTTAAAAAAAAAAAAAACAAAACCACAAAAAACTCACCACCACAAAAATCTACATAACTCCCTTTAATAAAGTAGGAAGCTGGTTTCTCCACTCCTGCCCCTGAAAGCAGCTTCAACAGAGGTTAAACTCCGGTCCTATATGTAAAACGCTAGTAGTTCTTCAAATAGGCTGACCAAACAGTGCTGAAGTGTAACAGCAGATTTCTTATCTTCTCAAGCCATTGCAGAAAGGCATGCTAAATTTATATAACCCAATCTAGTACAATATTCTCTGGCCTCTAGAAATCTGATACAAATACTACATAAAAAGGCAGTACCGGTAATTGCTTTGGAAATGCAACAATTGGAATGAAGACTGTGGTACTTGCTGACCATCTCCACCTATTCTTTTTCTTTCAACCTGAAGAGTTCACAGGGTCTGCATTTACGTAAGCTGAGACCTGAACTTGCTGGTTTACCTTAACAGAAGCTCACATGAGGCCAGTCTGCCTTCTCCAGTAGGACAATAAGGTAAACAGAAAAGCAGTTGAAATATTCTTCTTGTTTCTATGCATAAAAGATCATAAAAGGCATGCTGACATTCTCTCTCTCCTATGCATCCTACTCATAACAACGGCATGCTAGTTTTCAAATAGCCATCTGCAAACTTTGAAATATTTTTGAGGACTCGGGCCACCAACATATTGCCAATTCTTAAACTCAGAACACCTGTATCACTCTAGTGTGATGTAAAGATTTTATGCCTTTCAACTATATAGCTATATACAAGAGCTTTATAAACTAGACATGGTTTTCAGGGAGCATGCAATAAAACCTACCATCACATTATAGGGCCTAAGAAATACTTGAAAATAGAACTATTTATTCTTAATTTAAAATGCGAGTCAAGAGAACAACAGCTCTCACTACAGCATAACACAGAACACACTATGCAGTACCTTCTTCAGATATTGTCCCAGGAGATACAAGGGTGGGCTTCAAATTGGATCAAATCAGTTGCACGCAATTTACCTCTCCCACCACAAAGATACATGTATAATCTATACCTGCCTGATGGCTTGTTTATGGATTTTGAATAACAGACTATAAAAGGTTGATCATGAGGTACAGTAAGAGAAATACTCTTAAATGCTTTCAAATCAGGCTCATTTTTACCTCTAGTACGGCAAAGGTATAATCACATATAAAAAGTATACAAAAGTGTTACTTAAAGAAAGGTGTATAATGGCAGGTTAAGACAATCACACAGAATCACAGAATGTCAGGGGTTGGAAAGGACCTCAAAAGATCATCTAGTCCAGCCCCCCTGCCAGAGCAGGATCACCTACAGTAGGTCACACAGGAACGCGTCCAGGCGGGTTTTGAATGTCTCCAGAGAAGGAGACTCCACAACCTCCCTGGGCAGCCTGTGCCAGTGCTCTGTCACCCTCACAGGGAAAAAGTTTTTCCTCTCTCAAGTAGTTCCCTGTCTCTCTTGAGCTGAGGGGCCCAGACATGGACACAATATTCCAGATGTGGCCTCACCAGGACAGAGTAGAGGGATAGGAGGACCTCCCTCGACCTAAGACACTCAGATTCTTCTCACAAAAGCTTGTTCTATTCATTCTATGCTCGTACCAACCTAGCTTTCTGTTCCCATGTTTGCTGTCCACCACTTTTCACCTCGTTCACCTACTCTATAGTTATTCACCTATTAATCTGCAAGTAGGTACATGTAAATACATACACACACACGCACATATCATATCATAGAATGGCATAGGCTGGAAGGGACCTTAGAGATCATAGAGTCCAACCTCCCTGATTTGGGCAGGGACACCACCTCTCGACTAGACCAGGCAACACATGGGGACCAAGCGGGAATCAAACCCACGACCTCGGTGTTGGTCCTTGTTGTCAGCACCGCGCTCAAAAGACTGAGCTAACCGGCCCCCTATCAATGCCATCTGAAGAAACATCTCTGATCTCCAGTTTTATATCCAGTATCTACCGCCATGAAGGTTCAAATGGGGAGAGGCAGAGGTAAACTGAAGGAATGGAGCAGGATCTCCATGATCTCTGTGTCTACAGGAAACAGAGAAACAAGTCGGCCGCATCCAGGTAAAGATGTTGAGCAGATCTACCCTGACTGCTACTCCTCTCAATCTCAAGAGTACTCATTCCCAACCCCTTTCTCTTCACGAGCTCAGGGAGGCTATCCAGGAGCTCCCCAACTCACTGCAACAGCATCAGCCATCATGGGAACGGCTACTACTCATTACCCTACCCCAGGGAATAAACAGGCCAGTCGGCAGCCACAGTGCACGAGAGTAATTCTTGAGCTTTCTGGATATCTTTTTTTTGGATGATGCCTACAGAGGTAGAAAATCTTTGCACTTTTGCTTACCCTTTTTAACATGACCAGCATTACTGGTAGATTAGGTTAGCTCAGTTTAAGATCATGAAAATACTGTCAATGTCAAAATGTTGAGCTCTCACAGACAGAACCTGAACAGTTCTTTCTGATTTGGCACAAGAATAGAAGTTGTATTGATAAGGGCTGTTCTCATTCAAAACAGAAAAAAATGCCTAGGAATACTTATTTCTTTCTTTTTCTTTCTTTCTATCTATCTATATATCATGCTAGCTTCTCTACAAAGAATCAGTCTTTGTCCAGGTCTATTGTTAACACCAAGTTCTCCTTAGGGCATGGGGTTTAAAAAAGAAGGTGCTGCTTCATTTTGTAAAACTGGGCAACATTACTAGACAAATAAAGTCAATCTTTGCAATATCAATTTCCAAAGTGAATTCCCAAGACTTGGTCTTATAATAACATGCTCAAGCCTTACGGTATAGATATTCCTTATGGTATAGATATTGCTTCTTTTATTCTCTTTTAATAGGTCTCCCACATTGAAATACCAGAGTCTTACCTTTTGGACCAAGTACAACAAATTATCTGTATTTGTAGTTTTCTCCCCCAAGTCTTATTTTACAAACTTATTCAACATTTTATTCAGTTACTCCAAACAAACTTAACTGCATAGGGCTGACAAAAACCCCACAATTGCTGTCTTTAAGACTACTGAAAAAATCCCAAGTACTGAAAGACGAACAGTAGTAAGTCTTCTGTGAAAGGCTAAACAAACAGGGTTGAATATTGCAGAGGAGATCTTACCCATATTCTCATAGGGATCTTTTTAGCACATTCTTGCCTGTAAAAATGGTACCCAGGTTTTTCTTTCCACTCTTCTCCCTTGCGTATTCACACATGGCTGGGGATATCTTTGAGCTCCTCAAATACTTTCTGTACAAGTATGACTAACATCACTCCCACCATGACCTGAACTATGGCAGACCCAAGGACTGTTGACAACAGTGACACTTACCCATGTAGTATTTAACATATAGCTTCTCTTCCCATTTAACATAAGGTACCTGAATATCAATATTTTTGATATAAGTTGCAGTTTAAGAAGACAAAGTGGAGAAACCTTGAGAAGACCAAGCAAAGAAAACAGGATGCTAAGGTTTACCAGCAACGTGCTTCCACCAGAGTATTAAAAGGCCTACATAAAGTTCCACTGGAACCTTCTCTTCATCCAAGACTGGTTGATGCATGCCAAGAACATGACTTCATATACAAAAGCAGGCAATCATGGAATTTTAGCATGATCAGGTGAACAGGAAACATCTCACCTAAACAAGAGGGTCTAGTTTATCTGGTTCATCAAAAACATATTACTCCCTAGAAATCATAGAATAATCGAATGTGAAGGACTGGAAGGGATCTTTAAAGGTCAGTTAGTCCAACCCCCTGCAGTGAGCAGGGACATCTTTAACTAGATCAGGTTGCTCAGAGCCCCATCAAGACTGACCTTGAATGCCTCCCGTGATGGAGCCTCCACCACCTCTCTGGGCAACCTGTGCCAGCATTTCATCACCCTCAGAGTAAAGTTCTTCCTAATGTCTAATCTAAATCTACCCTGCTCTAGTTTAAAACCATTGCCCCTCGTCCTATCACTGCAAGCCCTTGTAAGCAGTCCCGCACCAGCTTTCTTGTAGGCCCCTCCAGGTACTGAAGGCTGATATAAGGTCTCTCTGGAGCCTTCTCCTCTCCAGGCTGAACAACGCCAACTCTCTCAGCCTGTTCTCACAACAGAGTTGCTCCAGCCCTTTGATCATTTTTGTGGCCCTCCTCTGGACCCACTCCAACAGGTCCATGTCCTTCTTGTGTTGAGGGCTCCAGAGCTGGACACAATACTCCAGGCGAGGTCTCACCGGAGCAGAGCAGAGGGACAGAATCATCCGTCTCGATCTGCTGGCCATGCCCAGGATGCAACTGGCCTTCTGGGCTGCAAGCTCACATTGTTGGCTCCTGCTCAGCTTTTCATCCACCAGTATCTCCAAGTCCTTTTCTGCAGGGCTGCTCTCACGTCATCCCCCAGTCTGTACTGAAAATGAGGTCTGCCCTGACCCTGGGGCAGGACCTCGCACTTGGCTTTGTTGAACCTCATGAGGTTCATACCAGCCCACTTCTCTAACTTGTCCAGGTTCCTCTGGAGGACATCCTGTATATATAATACACTGAAGATAAGTAAAATAAACATTACAAAGGAAGAATTCTTATTTAAGATGAAAAATTATGTTGACAACTGCCACTGACATAAACTGCTTTAACATACAATCAGAAAATTGCAGCTAAACCCAGGCATCATTTATTTAACTCTGAAGCAGTCTTCCAATAGTTAGATAACAAAACACACCCAATAGTTAGATGACAACACACATAAAGTTTGGTTTATTATTATCATCCTCTCATGTAACTTCAATTAAAAATCAAATAGGAAAAGAGAAGAGAAAAAAGTCCAAGCTAGGAGTCTTCTCCCATTTTCTGGAAAATATGCAGGAAGGAGAAGAGAGGTCACCACACTGACTCCAGAGCCAATAGCTGTACCACTAAAGCGCGCATGTCAATAGTATCCTGCTACAGACTCTGCTGAAAAGACAGCTATTTCAGACTAATCCAGCCAGCTCTGAAAAAGTACAATTCAGTTACACTTGTACAGACCACTTGTCAAAGTAGCAGCTGGAATAGTGGAATAAAGGTACTCCTGTGCAGAGACCTGTGCAAACTCCACACAGATCAGCTTCGTCTATCAGGTCTAACTGCAAAAAACAATTCACACTGCTCATATGGACAAAGGCAAAAAAAACCCCATATAAAGAACAAACTGTAAAAAACACAAAGCTTACAGCAACAGCTTCTGGGCATGAGGCCATTGTACCAGACCAAATATTTAGATGTTTCAGAGAATCTCAAACTCAATTTTAAAAGCTCATTTTTTAAAAAATATATTTGCTCCACTTCCATTTTTGCATGCAAACATAAATCACTAGGTAAAACTAGGAGTAAACAAAAAAATCCCTCAAAATTGAAGCTACATTAAGAGCAGGCACTGTTGTTCAATTATCTTGAAAGGATTTATTCCTTTCTGATATCTTCCAGGGACAGTATTGGACACTTGCTATCTGAGACTGTATTCTGCCATTCTTCCCGGGAGGTGTTCATGTCAGAGAGAATTAGGGATTATAATAGATTTGGGGGAGGGGAGGGAAGGAAGGACAACGCAAGTCTTAGAAGACACAGAGCTCTATGGCAGTACACAGTACTTAGAGAATTAACAGCCAAACACCGAGGATAAGTGAGATAAATACTAGAAAGAACTGCTATTTTAATCAATAAAACAAGGCAGAAGCAGCCCTAGCTGAATCAGTCTGAGTAACATCTGTTACTAGAGTTCATTGGGATTTGGAGTGAGACTGGGAAAGAATAACACGGAATCTTAAAATCTTCTAACATTGCAGCACTTATTTTTCAGACCACAGTCATTTCTGGGCAAATTAGTATAGATATAAAAGTCGCAAAGGTTCAAAGTTGTTTAGGTTCAAGCATGCAGAAGTGGTACAGAGCAGTACACCACAGCCAGGCTGTGCCAGCTGCCCTCCTGCGGATGGATAATCTACGTTACATTTCCTAGTGGTAAGGCAATGCAGGCCAGTAACCACAGTTACGGGATCACGAACTCTGAACTGTTATCCTCATTTTTCTCACAATAAATCACGTAACTCGTGTGCATATAGCACCTTCCTCTCACATTATTATTTGTGCATAACACCTATGGTTTCTGTTAAGCTAAGGCTTAAATACACACAAAAAATACTAAAAGCTTGTGGCTCTCTAAGCCAGAGGGAACATATCATACATCCATGATCTGTACTATGTGATTCCACTGAAGTGTCAAGTTTGCCCTACAAGCCACTTAAGGGACTCTCCCTGCCCCCCCAAAAAAATTGTTATTTAGCCCTTTGTGCAACAATGAAGTAGCCATCACTAGGCACGATGACCAAGATAAAAAACCTTGAAATACTAGAACTAGATATAAAATAGGCAACTCCCGATGTGGAATACAGTTTTCCAAGTTGTTTTCCTTGACGCATAGCCACTGGGAGGGGGGGGAGGGGGGGTAATTATAATCTTCTTAGGTTCTCAGAAAAAGTAAATCCAGAGAACTTGTTCTCAATTGTATTAGCAAAAACTTTCAGCATACCAATTAATTTTACCCCCAAAAAAGACAAACACAGTGAAAAAAAACGCATGAGGACCACTCTTGAGCTGTTGAGGCCTAGCCGGATGACACTGGAAAGTCTTAATACAGTAACATGAAAAACAGAACAGGTCACAGAATCACAGTTCTACTTTTTTGTCTTACAGCCCTACAACCCTCCAACTTCCCTCCCCAAAGGTACTCTGCTATGACATGAGAACCAGCTATCACTATGCTTTGGTTCACCTAGGCCAGCCAAACACAAACAAAATCAGCTGAATATTTCAACTTTACCTTAACTAACCCCACAGAAGAATTAAACAACTTTTCTTTTGAAATGAAGTTCAGCAACAGTTTTCTACAATATCCCAAAGCAACATACCACTGCTCTGCTCCAAGGAAACCACTTCCAGAGAGAAGTCAGCAAAGGCTTTAACCAAATCCATTTTGGAGTATAATGGACAATTCACAGCAGCAGTTCACCCAGGGAAGTCACTTTTCTACTGACAACAACTGCCATATCACATATCACTAACTGAGGGCCTCTACAAACCACAGATAGAGGAAGCTTTTGACAGAAAGAGT
>NW_009707474.1:44161-45203 GCF_000703405.1 Apaloderma vittatum
AAACACTTGACTTACTAAACCTGCAGCAAAATTTTTACCAAAGCATTTGTTTCCTTCCTGAGATAGCGTCACAAGATAAGAATCAGCATGTGGTTTCCCAGTGCTAGCTCAACAACCTTCCACAGAGATTCTGAAGTATTCGAGGCATATCCTCAGCATGACAGTAGCAACACAGAAGCAAAGCAACTAAAACAGAGCACTGAGGAAACAGCACATTGAGGAAATACTTAAGCAACTACAGTTAATTTCACTCTTTGCTCAACCCACAATCAGCAAATCACCTTCTTTATCACAACACTTGGTATGTTCTGTATTGCTTGCTTGCTCCTGTCCACATGAGTAGCTCTTCACCTACTACCTCACTTATAGACACCTTACTCTTTCTGGGCTGCATCTACACGGAGGTAGCTTGCCGTATCAGTCTTTCTTGGTACGTGAAGTCTGAACTTGGGACATTCCTAGGATAAGTTACAGATTTGTAATTGCAAAGGAAAACCTGGTTACACTCTTGCTGTCATATCCAGACTCTCTTACTACTCCCTAAAATTACATTTGGCAAGCTGTTTTTGCAACTCATTGGTATGAATGACCACCAAAATATTTTGGGGTTGTTGTTTTTAAAATTTTTTTATGTTTACTTGTCTTTCTTTTGTTGTGTTGGTTTTTTTTCACGTTTTCCATCTGATTCCTCCAGATGCTTCACCTACCCTGACTGCTGTAGCAGTGATTTCTGGTTAGGACACAAATTGAATTGTTCACAGAGCAGCACTCAACAAAATTTGTCACTGAACCAAAATGCTGAAAGCCTATATGTGAAAACAGAGGGGGGAAGTGTAATTAAGCCTCTACAATACTCACAACCACACCGGCAGCGTCTATGTCAGTAAAAATGAATCTTCAAGGTGCTGTAAGGGCCAAGTTTAGTCCTAGCAGCACCTTAAAGCGGCTCCTTCAGCGAAGCGCTACACGCCGAGCGAAGGGCACGTATCTTACTCGGACACTCAGGATTTTAAAGTAACTTTCCTCCGCAGGCCAGCGAGCG
>NW_009707475.1:0-11771 GCF_000703405.1 Apaloderma vittatum
ATTTATTTATTTATTAAAAAAAAAATTAAATACAAAAAGCTACCTTGGAATCATGTTAAGAGTGTGACGAGGGCAAAAGGGGGAAAAGCGGCAGAAGGCAGGGAAGTCAAAAGCGTCGCTGGATCGGGCGGGTGATTTCCCGGGATGCTCACACCTGGAGTTAAGCACCCGCCTAAACCCTGAGTAGGATTTAAGCTGGTGCTTAAGAGTTTCGTTGCCCACACCAGAGGATCCGGCCGGGATGGAAAGTGGAAGCAGTTTCCAGGCTTGGGGCCAGAGAAAGGGAGATGGGAAAAAAAAAAGGGAAACCTGATAAAAGTGCTAATTAAGGTATAAATGGGTTTTGGATGTTGTTTTGGTCAGCGTCACAGCCTTAATGCTATTTCCATGATATCTGCTTTTGTACTTAATTCCCTTTACGAGAAAAGCAAAAAAACCAAAAAACAAAACACAAACCAAAAATAAAAAGATCACAGATTATTAAAAAAATTATATTATTTGCCCGTGAAATGGGAACAGTTCATAGCTCATCAAGTCTGGCAAGGAAATATGCTCTCATTCAGGATTTTATTTGATTTCTTTTTTTTTATTATTTTTATTTTTTTTTAAAAAAAGTGTATTACGTACCCGATAAACTGGAACAGCTCTGAAAGAAGAACGAACTGGTCCACTGGTTAAATATTTTTTTTTTTTTCTCTTGTTTTCTTTTTTTTTTTTGTTAAAATAAAATAAAAACCAAGGGAAAAAAAAAAAAAGAGGTTTGTACAGATTCCATAGACCAGAAAACCCTCTGAAAGTAGTAAAGAGCCTGCTGTCTGCTAGGGCAAACACGTTATCGAACATTTTGTATTTTAAAAAGTGACAGAGAGGAACGAGGGCTCCGTTGGGTCTCTCTGTATTTGGTATCGGATCTATTGGCAGTAGAGTTAAAAATTCGCTCTGGAAAAATAACAAAAAGCCCCCGCACGTGCGTTAACGAGCTGGTTGCAAACACAAACCATTCGGCGTCATAACTTGGATTTTTTCTTGTTTTCTTCTGCGATGCCAACAAAAAAAAAAAACCCAAAACATCGCACCGGCGACGTTCAGCTTCAATAAATAAATTAAATTAAAATAAGACGCAGAGTCACCGGCGAAGGAGCAGCCCGATGGAGCCGAACCCAGCGGGGAGGGGATGGAGGGAGCTCAGCGCAACCCAAAAAAGAAACGATGGAGGGGAAAAAGGGCAGCGGGGCGTGTGTTTGCCTCCGTTCTTAAACCGTGGGTGGGGAGGGCCAGGGGGTGGTCACGGAGGGTTCCCAACCCCGCCAAAGGGGCTCTCAGGCACAGGCAGGGCTTTGCCGGGGCGATTAAAGCAAGCAGGAGGCCGGCTCGTCCAGCGAGAAACACCGTTCCTGGCACTGGGTCTTACATTCGATACATTCCTATGTTCTTGCAGTGAAATCTTTGAAGAAGAACCGTTTTTCCTTCTTTTTCTTTTTTTTTTTGTCCCTTTTTTTTTTTTTTTTTAGAAAAGTGCTTTGATGGGTTCTGCAAGGAAGGAGGGATGCTCGAGATGCGTTTTTCTCTCTTGTCGGAGGGACAAATTCTCTCTCGCCTCAAAGGAGCATCCCCCCTCCTCAAGGAAGTGCTCGGTTCATTTACAAGTTCAGGGTAAACATGTGGGTTTTTTTTTTTTTCAAATGTAAAGCAATCTCAGCGGTTTAAAGCACAACCATAGGCAATCAGAGGGATGCGAGAAAAAACCAAAAAAAAAACCCCAAAACCAAGCACTTTGCGAGAATTAAATAAAGCGTGTAATAAATACAAATCATAAACTTCTGTACACAGGAGCAAGGGTTTGGTGTGTTTGTTTCAATCATTTAATCGATATAAAAAAAAGTTCTTTTTTTTTCCTGTTTTGTTTTTGTTTTCAGTGCATCTTCTTCCTCTTAAAACGCTTGACCCTTTCCTTTCTGCATCTCTCAGGCCCATAATTACGCACACCTAAATGGCAACAAAAAAAATAAAAACAAAAAAAAAAAAAAGAAAAGACAAGGTCTAACAAACCCCTTTCCAAAAAACTCTAAAAAAATATTCACAGCCTCCAACAGTTTTGTACATTTCAAGCAACGAAAGGTATAGAAAAAGGCACAAGTAACTGCATACATGTGGAGATAATACCAGACTGGGACAAAGAAAACCAGGAATCTTCCATGGGTTTGGTCATTCACTAGAGTGCTGCTTAGAGCGATGATTATACTAAAGGAAATAGTGTTGCAAATGTCTGTGGATTTTACAGAGGAAGCCTGAAGGCGGAACGGATGGCGGAGGCTTAAGTACTCCCCGTGTTTTCGTCCCTCTTTTTTGGAGTTTGACCTAAATCTGCGTGCTCGAGGTGTGGGCTGCTCTTCCTGGAGGCTCCCCCTTGGCGACCGGGCTCTCCAGAGAGGTTTCTCCTCCGGGTGGAGAAGGCTTGGGCGTGCGAATGGCTCGATGAGGGCTCCGAGAGGCAGCCGGTGCTGCTGCTCCGGTCCAGCGGCTGGGAGGGGAGATCTGAGATGAAAGTGCAGGATGATTCGAAAGAAGTGCTCGAGCTGCCAGATTGCTTCTTGCCCGTTTCGTTCAAGGGTTCTTCCCCGCTCGTCGAAGGCTTTGGAGAGGGCTCGTCGGTCGGGCTGGGGCTGGCTGGCGACGCCGAGCGGACTGCCGGCTCCGCGAACGTTTTTACCCTGTGTTCCTCCTGGTCTGTCTTTTGCTGAAGCTCACTAGTCCTCATTTTCTCCTCCGAGTAACCACCGCTCGCAAGCTCCGGGGACAGCGTGTATTTTGAAACCTTCGCCACCGGGGAGACGGACGCCGACGATGGCTCCCGCGGTGCTGCCGGCGGGTGCCCGGCCCTCTTTGGGGAAAAAAAAACTCCACGAAGCCGCTGCCCTCCGAGGCGAAGTATCCCGCTTGCAGGGATACGACCGAGCCGGGCACCAAGCTGGGGTGGGTGCTCGGCCTCGCCTGGACCATCTGGATGCCCCCGATGGGAATCATGGGGTACGGGGTCCTGGCGAGCTGCTGCGAATGCAGCGGGAGGTGGCTGAAGACGTTCTCCTCCCCTCGGCTGGGGGCGGGGGAACGTGGATTTCGTGAGGTGCCTGCAAGGGTCTGGAGCAGACGGGCTGCGTGACGCCGGGTGAGCATGTTGGGCTTCGGGGTTCTATCTTCTGCACCGGAGAGGGGAGGAAAAGAAAGAGCTGAATCAGCGCGAGGTGCAAGTCGCAGCCTTAGCATCAGTAACGCTCACTATAGGGACTGGGTTCGTTCACGTTTTATCTTAATTTGAGGGAGATCAATTAACTGAGGACAATGTGGATGCCCAAACCTTTACGGTAAGGAGCAACACAACCCGTTTGTCTTCCGGGGAAAAATACGCCCACGGCGTGTTGGGGCATAGATCTAGGTTCAGGCTTGGCTCATTATAAAATCATGGAAAGGTCGGAAGGGACCTTTAAAGGTCATCTAGTCCAACCCCACTGCCATGGGCAGCGACACCTTCAGCCAGATCAGGTTGCTCAGAGCCCCGTCCAACCTCACCTTGAAGGTTTCCAGGGATGCGACATCTACAACCTCTCCGGGCAACCTGTGCTGGTGTTTCAACAGTCTCTTTGTAAAAAATTTCTTCCTTATATCTAGTCTTAAATCTACCCTCTTTTAGTTACAACACACCCTCCTTGTCCTATTATCAGGTGTTGCCTCTGAAGCCCTGGCAGAGGATGCCAGTGTCTCCTGCCAGCTGAGCTGCTTCGGATCACTTTCGGTACACGGGGTTTCTGAGAGCCCAGAATCACGTCATTTATTCAAACCACACTTTCTTAAAGCAGGATTACGCCCCTCACAAGAATGGTTTTGGACCGAGCGAGATTAACTTGTCTGACACAAAGCACACCCATCAGTGTGGTCCCCACCACCACCCTCACGGTGTGGTCTGCAGAAATCAAGGGTTAAGACCCTACCATTTTACCTTTTCCTCTTTCTCTCTCGGTGCTTCACATAGTTTCCTAACGTACATCATGGAGAGATATGTGGCTAAACAGAAATGGATTAATTAGTGATGACGAGGTTATAACTAACCCCCTAAACAGGACTCCCAAGAAGAGGAAGCAATAAAAACCAAAATCAACTTTCCGTTCGCGTTAGCTATAAAATTGGAGGGTTCGCCGGAGGGTGTATTTCTTCGCAGGATTATGGAGAATTGCCCGACCCTGCGAGCCAGATCTCTGTGAAGTGGCGACAGGGGAAAGCAGCAAAAGGGAAGAGAAGGGTGAGAAAGCAAGAGCCACTGAAGACAGGGCACACTGGTCAGCAGTTACAAGCCCAAACACGTGCTAAATCTCACTTATTGACACGAAGTCTTGGCAGAATCCCTACAGAGATGCTGGGAATCCCCCCCGCCCTGAAAATAACCTCAGTGGTGCAACACTCACCAGAAGGAGAGACTGCTACTGTGAGAGGCAGAAGGAACATGGCCACGGTCATGCGTGCAGAGAAGCCTGACACTGAGGCTCCAGTGAGATCGCCTCCGAGTTTCCAAGCAAAAGCCACCAGTTCCGAGCACAGAGCTCAACGCAGGAACCAGTAAATCCACCTCTGCTTTTGCTGTTTCTTGTAGCCTTACCAGGACCTTCATTTTGCAACGAGAGCCCAGCTGTCCATCTCGCCAAGACACGGGAAGTTCCTTTACTGTTGCTTTGCAAGCATGTGAGAAAAGCAACCGTGGTGACTTTGGGAGCATAAAAGGGCCAGGAAAATGAAGCAAAAAGGTATGCACGTGGGAGCGTAAGGAAAAAGGTGTGAACGGGCAGATGAGCAGAGATGTACAACAGTACAAGAGATGTACAACCTACAAGAATTTACTACAAGTAGCAGCAGCGAGCAGCTCCTGACAGTGATGCTTTGGAGTTGAAGGATCAGGCTTTCCACAACCCTGAGATTTCCCCTGCCCCGAGAAGTTAATCAACAGGAAAGAGAAATAGCATTAAAGCACGCAGAAGTTTGGCCCTAAACCGAAGGACAGTCTCTGAGAAGGTAAGACAAGAACTCATCGTGCAAAGCAGCCCCCAAAGACAGGATGTTATCACAGACACGGAAGAAACGCACACTGAGCAGCGCGGCTTTGCCGGAGGAGACCTGGCTCAGCATCTGTAAAAACACCTCTAAGGGCTCGAGTTTCTCCTCACAGCAGGGCAACTCCAGCAACTGAATCTCCTGTTCATCAACACAAATTACGGGAGAGCCAGGGACTTCGGCAGAAGTGGGAAACGTCCCAGCAAACCCTACGTCTAATCTGCCTGCAGCAGTGGGAGGAATGTGAAAGTCCCCTTTACCCTCAGGATTTGCTATGTCCAGCAGAGAGATTAAATAATTTTCTGGACCCAGTGGGAAACACCTTTCTTTGCTGAAGAGAGAAGCGAGATGAAATCAGAGATGTCCAAACAAACATCTCTCAGCAGTTGATCCCACAGAGTTGGCTGCACATGTACGTAGCCCAGGGGTCAGTAAGAGTGCGACGGCTACTTCAGCTCTAGGTCGGGTCACTGGCCAGTGAGAAATGGTCACAGCTTCCCCCCAGCTAGTGGAATCTCAGAAATGGGTATGAAATTCCCAGGGGAAGAAAGTTTCTTAAGTGACAAGTAGCCATTATTAAGTGGTCACCCTTACTGCTTGTCTCAGCGGGAGAGTGGTCGGGTCAGGAGGGTAAATAACCCCTTGGAGAAGGGACAGCTCTGCTTCCCTTCAGCTGAGATGGGCAGGACTCAAACGGGTGCAAAATCCATCGCTGCCCACTGTCACTTTTCTCCGGGTTACCCGTGACATCGCTCACAGTGAGACTCACTGTGCATGCCTGCATTGCAACCCTCATCAAAAAACATAACAAAGAACACACTGCAGGGACTAGAAGGCAAGAGGGGCTTGAACTTACCAGCTTGGACTCGTAGAGCTGGACATTTTTGCCAAAGAACCTGTGAGGTAGCGGCATCGAAGATAATATCCCGTGCTGGGCTTGATATGAGCTTTGAACTTTGTCATCTGCTGCTGATTTGCTAGGACCAGGCAAGTCCTCTTGCCCAGGAGATGGATACCTAGACGACTCTGAACAGCCTGGAGACAAGACTTTCTTCAGCGCCAAATATCTGACCGATGACATCTCTCTGCTCGGCGATGAGTGCCTCACAGGGGACACCTCTCCTTCTGGTGGAAGGTACGTTCTTGGGGACAGCTCTCTTCTAGGGGAAAGATGCCTGCTGGGTGACAGTTCGAGTCTTGGTGACACACACCTCAGTGGAGACGCCTCCCTCCTGGGAGAGACGCGCTGGCAAGGAGACAACCCTCTCCCTGGAGACAGGCACCTCAGAGAAGACAGTTCTCCGGTTGGCGAAAACCGTTTCGGTGAAGTTTCATTTTTGGTTAACAGGTGCTTTCTCGCTAGCATTGGTCTGCTGCTGCCACCACCTCTGCCAGAGTCCTGGCTCGGAGACCACCTTTTCCTTGGGGAGGTGTCTTTCGAGGTTGACAGGTCCATAACTAAGGACATCCGTGGCCTTGTGACAGACTCTCTTTCAGCAGAAGCCAATTGTTCGGTGGAGGTCAAAGCTGGTCTGTGGAGACTCAAGAAGCTGTGGCACACAGCAACGTCACTGCTGTCTGCAGACCACTTTGTTTCCAGCCCTGAGGAGGAGGCCTGCTGGCCTTCACTTGCTTTTTGGCTGCTGGAAACAGTCTCTTGGGACAAGGACAACGCTGTTTCGGCGCCCTCCTCTTGAGAAGACGGAGAGCCACCTGAAGAGTGTGTCGGGAGGGGGGTATGTTTGCCTTCCGGCAACTTTAAAAGGGGCTCATCTTGGCTCTCCTCTTCCTCCTCATCTTCCTCATCTTCATTGTCATCGTCATCGTCAGATTCTTCTAGGTCTGAAAACTGGTGTTCCTCAATTGGCTCAGATCCCTCCCGCCCCTCAGAGTCCTGGAATAGGTCTTCACTGGTTCCTGAGGGAACAGGCAAACACAAAACAGAGTGTAAACCACACATACAGAGACTATTTTTGTGCTAAATCCACTCAGTTAAATATTAGCTAGACAGAGTTTTTATTAAAAAGCAAAAAATCTGTGGGTTTTCCCCGATTTTGATAAATTCTAGCTATGATGCAGCCCCTTCTTTGTGGCCGAGGATTTTCCTGGCTGGCTTGCGCAGGGACACTTTGTCAACGTAAACAGCGAGGAGTACACAAAAAGCAAATTGTAAAGGATTGGAAATACATCTGCAGGTAAAAATATGGCATCTCCCTTCCACTTGAAGGGCCAGCAGAAGCTTCCCGAGCTCAGCACTGAGCTCCCAAGCTGATCGCTTGCAAAACCCTGCGCGGTGGTGGAGTCATCATAGAATCATAGAATCCTAGAACTGTCAGGGTTGGAAGGGACCTTAAAGTTCATCCAGTTCCAACCCCCTGCCACGGGCAGGGACATCCCCCACTAGATCCGGCTGCCCAGAGCCCCATCCAGCCTGGGCTGAAAAATTCCCAGGGATGGGGCTGCCACCCCCTCTCTGGGCACCCTGTGCCAGGGTCTCCCCACCCTCATGGGGAAGAACTTCTTCCTCACATCCCATCTGAACCGACCCATCTCCAGCTTCAGTCCATTCCCTCAGTCCTGTCCCTGCCCGACATCCTCACCAGCCCCTCCCCAGCTTTCTTGTAGCCCCCTTGAGATCCTGGCAGCCACCAGAAGGTCTCCTCGGAGCCTTCTTTTCTGCAGAGTGAACAGCCCCAGCTCTCTCAGTCTGTCTGCACAGGAGAGCTGCTCCAGCCTCTGAGCATCCTCGTGGCCCTTCTCTGGACACACTCCAGCATGTCCAGATCCTTCTTGTGCTGTGGCTCCAGAACTGGACACAGAACTCCAGGTGGGGTCTCACAAGAGTGGAGTAGAGGGGAAGAATCCTCTTCCTCGCCCTGCCGGCCACGCACCTCTTGCTGCAGCCCAGGACACGATGGGCTTTCTTGGATTTTTCTTTCTTGGAGTCTCTGTCCCTGGAGGTATTTAAGGGTCGGGTGGACACAGTGCTTAGGGATATGTTTTAGTCGAGGACTTGTCAATGTTAGGTTAGCTATTGGAGTCGATGACCGTAAAGGTTTTTTTCCCACCTAGGCACTTCCGGGACTCTTGTGATCTCCTCCCCTGCCAGATGTGCAGCTGCCCCAGCAGAAGTGCCAGCCTGCAGAGATCCAGCGGGAACAGCCACTGGATGTCACTGCAGCTCAACAGAATTGCACCGTCAGGAGGCTTTCCCGCAAGTCTGGATCCTCAGAACTCATCTGTGCCAAGCCCCGAGGCGATGGGTGCTGGGATGCGCCTGGTCCCGGCTGTGGCTGCTGCTTTGGCACCTGCCTGAAGGCGGGGAACTAATCGCCGCCTCCTCTCCCCGTCAGCTCAGCCTGGAACACTGGTTCTCCTCTGATGAACACTGAAAGGCTTCTCCATTTAGAGCTGCCATCTGTCAGCAGGACGAGCTGGAGGGGAAATTAAAGGGAGCTGAGGCCGGACCACACCTGCCTGCAGCAGGCTGGGTGGTTTGCAGAGGGGGACGCGGCCACACAGTAAGAAGTCACCGGATGAAAAGGCTGATTTTGTTTACTCTGAATAACAGGGCCTTATGCTCATGAAGTATTTGGCACTACCAAATAAGACATGTATTTTTACCAGCCTGAAATGCATCTCGCCTGTTCCCCACCCTCTGCCAGAGGGACCCATCGACTCGTCCACAGTCAGCAGCTCCTCACCGAGAGACTTGCACTGTGAAATGCTGGTACAGTGATGGTGTTTGCTGGACTGAGGATCTAGCGGCAGCTTGTCTGCAAACTCCCAAAGCAACCGAGTTCAGAACAAATATTATTCCAAACGACCGGCTTGCCCAGCTGCAGGGGGAACCGTGCATAGTTCTCGCTTGGAAAAGGCTTCTTGCAACTGAAACGCGTTTTGCTGAGCTATCGGGCAGAGAAAGGGCAAGTCTGGAGAGCAGAGATGGAGGAAGGAAGGAGAGAAGGAGGCAGGTAGTGAAAATGTGCCCCGTCGACGGCTGCATTTCATTACACGTGTGTTATTCTAAGGTTATTGCACCAAGCTGGTGCAATCACACCAGGCAAAAAAGCAGTGCAGGAGTGAAGAGTTATACTCCAATCTCCTTTTATAGTAACACCCCTTACTTTCTCCTGCCCCTTAAATAGAAATAAAAACAACCAAGTGAAATATAACTCTAGTTTAAAATAATCTAGGGAGTTTTAGGAACTGCTGCTCCCTCCTTGCCTGCCCCCAAAGGAAAGCACAGCAATCTTCCTGCGCTGGTTTGTGTCACATGGAAATAGTCATCTTTTTTTTTCATTTTTTTTCCCCTTTTTTCAATTAAAATAGTCCTTGCTAGGCTCAGTTCTGAGCCTCTTCGCAAAGAAGAGAGAAGACTCTGTGGTTACACAGGGGAAGGCTCTTTGCAATCCACTGCTTGAGAACAGGGGATGAGTGTCACAGCTGTGAGCTCTGACTTCTCGGGCGCCTTTTTGCCATTTTGACGTTATTTTCTGATCCATCCAAACAGCCCCAACCATTACAGTACAAAATCAGCTTTCTGACCATCTTCTTGGCTACTTTATTCAGTGTTTACCTGGCATTTGGGAGCAATGGGCCTCCTTACTCATGAGGCCGAATATTTGAAATTTCAGCAGCACAACAGTGTCAGCTTCAACCCCGGTGAAAAAGAAGGGATGAAAGGAAACGTCTTCTGATACCCCACCTTCCCGTTCCACCTTTCTGCATTCCTTCCTGGCAGACCGTCCCCGTTACACAAACACAAACAGTCTCCATCGATGTGAGGAAACGGGGATTGTATGTATTTTTTTGCAATTCTAAAGTTACACGGGTTGCTTGCATAATGCAACGAGGTCCAGGCAGCGCGTCGCATTCCAGCCAAGAGCAACAATGGGAGAGGAGTCCCGTCCAAAAGCTCAGGGGTTCCTGTCCTCTGCAGCCCAGGTAGGCTTCACAGGTGTCCAACCACCGTGTGTTCAGCCACGAGCAGTCGCGGACCGAGGACTTAATGATGGCCAAAACCACCTAAAGTCCCCCACTGATGGTCCCACCCTTCTTGCTGAGCGCTCTCCCAGCTGACCTGGCAATGTGAGGTTCACCTTGGTTGGGCTCTTGTTTAGATCTACTCTTTTATTTAGATCTACTCTTTTGTTTAGACCTACTCTTCTGTTTAGACCTACTCTGACCAGCTCAACTTCATCACCTGCCAGACTCCCATCAGCTCACAGCCTGGATCCCGCGCTGCTGTTAACCCTGTCTGAGCCCGGGGATGAACAACTGAGGGAAATCAGGCATGAAAGCATTCCCCTGGACTGGTTCTGTCCTCGGAAGCCTGCAATTACGTGTAACATAAATAGGACTTCTGATCTGCAGGTTTTCCAACGTGACGCTCGATTAATATGATTCATTAGTTCTAATTGACTATAATGGAAAGGTTTAAAATAACAGTTCTTTTCAGTCATGCAGCCAACGTTTCAGGAGCCATCAATCTAGCTTTGAGCTGCAGAAGCATCACCAACAGGCAGACGAACAGCAGGCAGAGATTTCTGGAGCCCATCAGCTCATCGACTGTTTTAAGTGAGTTGCCAGGCTGAAGGAGTTCTCCAGCCATCCCCCACGGGAGCAGCCTTCCCCTGCTCACCCCACGCCAACCCTTTCCCCTTGGGGAAGTTACCGCAAATCCCCTGACTAGGTTTTCTTTCGGCCATGCTCTCCTTCGGAAAGGCCACTTGGGTACAGCATGACTGCTCCGCCTGATCGCAAGCTTGCCCTGAAGAGCAGATTTAAAGGGAAAAAAGTCATCCCTTGAGGCAGAGCAGCCAGGTCAGGGCTCCTTAGCCTCATTGTTTATTCTGCATGGCCTGGGAGAGCCCTTTGTCCACCTCTGCACATGTTGGGAAAGGCACTATGAAAAGGATATGGGTGTCTGGTAGTGCCACAGGGCTCTTTTCTTCTCCCATGTCCTTGCCCCCTGACTGCCCAGGTGACTGCCCTGAACCAGAATTCAAGCCTGAAAGCGCACGGGATCACTGTGCTGGGGATCATTGGGGTTTGGGACTGGTTAACCAGCAGGAACTCTTGGATATAACAGAATCAAAGAATCACAGAATGGCTCAGGTTGGAAGAGACTGAAAATCACCTCGTTCCAACCCCCTGCTGTGGGCAGGGACACCTCTCTCCCACCAGACCAGGTTGCTCCAAGCCCCGTCCAACCCGGACTTGAAGCCTTCCAGGGATGGTCCATCCACACCCTCCCTGGGCAACCTGTGCCAGTGCTTCACCACCCTCATGGTGAAGAATTTATTCTTTATATCTCATCTAAATCTACCTTCTTGCAGTTTCAGGCCATTGTCCCTTGTCCTGTCACCACAGGCCCCCGTAAAAAGCCCTTCTCCAGCTTTTCTGTAGCCCCTTGCATGTACTGGAAGGCTGCTATTATGTCATCCTGGAGTCTTCTCTAAGCTGAATAACCCCAGCTCCTCAGCCTTTCTTCACAGCAGAGGTTCTCCAGCCCCCTAATCATCTTCGTGGCCCTACAGGTTCCCTGCTGGCAAGTTGAGCTGCAGTCTGTTTGGGTCGAGGACAGTCGCATCAGCCCTCCAAGCCCCATTTGTCCAGGATGGTGGGAGCAGCCCTGCAGCCCCACCAGCTTGCTCTGCAACCACACCTCT
>NW_009707475.1:11809-39204 GCF_000703405.1 Apaloderma vittatum
GAATGCTAATTCCCAAACTGCGCTCAGCATTTTTCTGGGAAGCGTGGTAGATAGCCTCAACCACAGATGTCTTGTTGATTGCTCCTGCAGTTTGAGACGACGGCATGCGACGCAAACATCCCCGAGACACTTGAATTTAACCAGCGTGGGAGATACCCCAAGGATATGTCACGCTGCGAGGGACGGGATTTCTGAGCTTCGATATCCAAGACCTGGGACTTGAAGCTCTTCAGAGGGTCTCAGTTGGCTGCAGCTGAGCAAACCGCCTTCCCACCATGCGCTACACGGGGAAACACCCTCAGGGATTTTTAATTACCGATGAAGCAGGAAGCACGTGACGCTGCCCATGTCCCGGGAACCAGTCCCTCTCCCAATAAAGCCTCTGATGGGCTTGACCTCAGCGGGGGACCGGGGTGATAAGCGCTGTTTGTTGTTCCTGCCGAGTTAACATTCCCTGGCTCAGAGCGCCGTCTCCAGAACTCGCTCAGCTGATGTTCACTTTATAAAAATAACCGTGGCGCCATGTGTTTTATGGAGTTCATTTTAACCCATTGTCAACAAACCCTTGCGGGCTGTGGCAGAACGAATCCCAGGGATGGGGCAATCAAAATTGTTCGGGGTGAGACAGGGGAGGTGAAACAGGAAAGAGGAGGGGGGAGAACGCTGAAGGCAGACACAAGAGCGGCTTTCATACTGGGATTTCTGGGGTGGCAGCCAGGAAGGGTCAATGGTGTCATGACCAGCCTGCAACGCAACGCAACCAGAAAACACCGCCCTGCTCTGCAGCACTAAGTGTTTTACCCAGGAATAAACATGCTGTGACAGAGAAAGACCTGCCCTCCCAGAGCCTCTCTCCCCTCTATAGCTGGTATGCACAGGGCTTCCGACAAACGCCAACGACCCGCTGAACGCAAATGCAGATGGCCCAAAATTCACGAGGACTTGACATCTGCTCTACCCCTAAGGCTTCTTCCCCATCATTCCTGCGCCGTGGCTCCAGCCCTGAATACTCAGGGTCTTGCTAAAGGAAACAGAATAACAATCGTAAAAACATCTAACTGTTCCCTGGAGACACATAATCTAACCCTTCACAGCTGTCGGAGCACAGCCTCCAGTAATTCGGGTAAAATATATTTTTCTAGCTCAGACAGTTAAGTATACATGAGACTTCCCCACGTTCCTTCATCTCCCAGCTTGGACATCACCCTCATCATTCCCTCAACATTTCTAGTGGACACAGGAGTGCTTACGGTCACCACACTCCTGCCTGATGCTGCCCGGCCTCCCAGGAGGAGATGTGCTTCTCGGGATGACTTCAGAGAAATTCAGCTGCAGATATTATAAACCAGGGCAGAAATTACTAAATAAGAGAGCCATGCGTCCTTCCGAAAGAACAGACAGACTCAAGAATTTAGAGTCTTGGACAGAATTTGTGCATGTGTGTTTGTGCATAAGTAGGTGAAAGAAATAAGCAGGTGAGTCAGGGGGAACGTATCTTCTTGTAGAGCACTCAGAATAACGCCACCAAACGTCAAAGCACCGCATTATTTTAGTTTCGCTGGCTCTTTTCCTACTGAGAAATCTTCCAGGTGATTCCTGATCTGGGTGATTCACTTTCATCCAACACTTGGAAGAGACCTGTGAAAGTGAGGGATGAGGGAAGCAGCTCCGCCCATGATGCTCACACCCCATCCTGGCACGCCGAGGTCTCCAGCAGCGGTGTGGGCTCCAGGCTGGGTCTGCCTCCAGAGATGGGAGCAGCTCAGGCACGCAGCAGTCCCTCCAGGTTTGCACTAGTAATTTGACGAGCCCTGAGATCATTCTAAAATCAGGAAGATGGGCAGGTCCCTAGAAGACGATCCTTATGGAAAAATCCTTCTCTGGAGGGAGGGAGCTCCCACACTACCAGTACTCTTGTATTGCTGGAGTGCAGCCCCTCTGCGAAAACATCACCACGGGTCACCCCTGCGCTCATGCTCAGCACTTCAGCTCCAGTAAAATACGCTGCTGGGTCCTAACCAGGACCGATTTTTGTCCTTCACCCACCAGACTGCGCTTGCAGCAGCCAGGCAGGGATTCACAGCCTCACACCATGCACCCTCAGGGTCTCCTTTTGCTGCGTTGGAGGCTCCCTCTACAGCCAGGAATGACCCAGGCTCAGAGCACAGCAGTCAGGGTTCTGAACTCCCTGCTAGAGATACCCCGAAATACCAAGAAGCGCCTTCTCACACCACAGGTCTGCTATTTATAATTCTGCAGGATGCTCCCCTGCACCCAGCCACAAGAACTCTGACGAACAGGCACAACCCCCAGCAGAGACACAAAACTTCCACATCTTTAAAGGATAATCTGCAGAGCATTTCTCCTGCCTGGACGGATATTGCCCTCTCTTAGCAGCAACTGCAGGTTTAGAACGGGAAAGATTTTACCTTCTTCGGCTTCCAGATCCACCAGTGAAGATACCAACACGCCCATCTCCTGACATTTTTTGCTGTGGGCCTTTGACTTCATATGTTTAGTCAGATTCCCTGAAAAGAAGCAGAAAACATACTTTGGTCAATACAGCTCTTTTTTCCTTATTTTTCATTTTGCAAGCTCAGCAGTAAGAAGTTAATAATTTGGCTCGGAACCAGACAAAAGAGGCCTCTGAGTCTCCCCAAACTGCTGCCCAGGACAAACACCCTGTGGCACAAGGTTATGTCCTCCCGTTCGCTCCTTTGCTGCTCCCCTGGGGTGGCGGAGGAGGTGCTGGCAGGGCTGTGGGACCTTTCAGGGGTCGTGCAACCCAAAAAAAAAACCAGTTGGAGTACACATTTGGGTCTAGTGGGGAAGAAAAGTCCTGGATTGCTTTCAGCTGTGACGATGCAGTGAATTAAAATGGTTGGAGCCTAAGGATAAGAAAGACCTAACGCAGCATCACCTCCCACCTCAGCCCAGGGTCACCTGTGTGAAGGTGAGTTGCTCCTCAGCACCAAGGGGCAGGCTGGTTCTACCAAAATCAGAGCTTGAGATGCCAGCAACAGGGAAAAAAAATCAAAACAACCAAAATATAAGCACTCTCTCCTTGCAGCAGGATGGCTCAGATGCTCCGGCATGCACCGAAGTGCCAGGTGAGAGTTTTCAGCTCTCTGGAGCAGGAGGAGTCTTGGATCCCCTCTGCACCAGGGTCTGGCGGCGCTGAGAAAAACTGCCAAAAAGCCCATGAGGTTTCCTCGGGGCCAGGGGGGAAGGAGCCTCCCCGGCAGGGGGAGCCCGGGATGTGGGGGCACTGGTTACTGCTCTGATGGGTAACTTGTGGGCACGCCGGCCTCGCTGAGCACCTCTCTAATTCTAACTCCCAAATCCCACGTTAATTAGACAGTTCTTAACCTGACTTTGACCCAAGGGAAAGGCCTGAGCAAAGGGAAACCTTTGCTGAGGGGGAAAAGGCAGGTAGGTGGAATGGAGAGGAAAGTCAAGGGTAGGATAAATAAAGAAAAAAGATCTCATTTTTGCCTTTCCTCTCCCACACCTCTTTATGGATGCCCTCGCTGAAGCCCCACCAAGGGCTGTTTGATTTCCCAGCCCAGGAGCTGGCTGAGCACTCCAGATTCACTGCAGTGATGTGCTGGGCCATCAGCCCTCCTGCTAGCTAACACCTGAGGGTAGTGCTGAACGCCAGTTTGTTATCCTCAGCCAAAAGAAAAAAATATTGGGGAAAAAAATGAATTCTCACACTTTATTATAACCTTCAGCTGAGGACTGAGGTCCCTCAGCTCGTATCCTGCAATCCACAGAGTCCCCCGGTCCCTGAGCTGGGTGGGAGGATAGAGGACCTCTATCAACCTCTCCTCTGGATAGTATAAATAAATAAGCAACTATTCATTGGAGCAGAGAATTACCCGTGACGCCCTCACATCTCAGAAGAGTGCCATAACCATCTAGCTACCAAGTTAGTTTCTTTTTAGCCCATGAATTATTTATTTAGCCCGTTTTATACTAAATGGAACAGCTCCAACAGGAAAGACCAAGAGAGACAAAGGCTGACTATATATCCTTGTGTATCTGGCACCCATCTAGGATACGATTCAAAGGACATTTAATAATTTAAATGCAGCAAAACAGCTCCAGTGAGAGAGATTTATTATTTTTAAACTTCTTGCCTAAATACCCTTAGCCCCATGGTAAGGACACTCGGGTATGAGGATGAGGCCAGCTTGGCCCAGGTCCTTGCTCCGAATCAGACCTCTCTTTCTCCACTTTGGACCAGTTTTGTCATGGACCCAAAGACACCCAGCCAGGCAAGAGCCTGTTCTCATGGACACCCCTGGTTCCAGTGAATCACCATTATTTTAAAGCGAAAAACTGTTTCACTGCAAAGTATCCAACAAGTCCAAGCGGTGGCCTCATGGACCTGGAATTTAATTTTGGACCTAACCAGCAAGAAGACAAACTGACTCAGTCTGTTGAAATCACGCCCTGCTGCTGCCTGTCCATCACTGCACATCACATCTGGGCTGGCAAAAAATGACCCATCAGCTCTGTTACCGCAGCAAAATCCCTGCCTGGATTCCCTCCAACGACAATAAACACAGAAAATAATCCCCAGTAAATGCCTGGCATGAGCAGGGGGTTGCTCCGTGGCACCACGGGAACGCGGCTGTGATCCCCGCGGTGGGAAAAGCGGGGAGGGGAGGTCCACCGGGCATTCTGGGGCTACTGCAACCCCAAATCAAGCTCATAAATGCACCGTGCTACGTGCGTCTGGCTTTGGCTAAACCGGGAGGGCATTAATTGCTCAGCAGGGGAGGCTCTTGAAAGCAACATTTTTGGGCAAGAGTGCAGCTACCCCTCCTCGAGGGAAGGGCTCTGGTCCTCAGAGGCACACAGTGTCCACCTGGGTCCCTCAGATGCCCAGAGACTGGTTGCACACATGAGTCCTCCCGCTGCCTCTGCTCCCGCGCTGTTTGCAGTGAGCTAAACCCTCTCCCTTTGGCCACTGTGGGATCTGGGCAGATGCAGGGAGCCTGGCCGGCTGCTTCTGCAGCTTCTCCACCCCTCACTTCATTACACCTCTGCTTCCACTCAGCTCCACCCCGAGCAACGGCTCAGGTTGTCACGCTCTGCCAGAAGCCACCGGCGTCACTTCCTTTCTTATTTTCTTTTCCTGGAGGCAACTGTCCCTGTGCAAGGCACCGCTGTGGCTTCTCCTCGTCCTTCCCCACCCCAACCGCCTGGCCAGGTGGGAGCACAGCCCAGGCAATGCCGAAACCCCTCGTGCAAATGCGTTTATGCAAAACACCAAAGGACCAATTCACAGCAAGTGTCGCTTTCTTTCCCCTTCTCTGCCCTGCTCTCCATCTTCCTTGGCTCCCATTTGCTTAGATAAGGTAATACCCACCCGCACTGATGAACAAGATAAGCCTGCAAAGCTCTCGGTGCAAATCCCCTCGGTGCACGGTCTATCCCTGCGCAGCACCCTGCAGGCAAACCGAGATGAAATTCCAACCAAAGAGGGATGCTGCTGCCCTTTTAGGGAAGGGAGACTCAGCGGGACGGATTCTCAGCTGCCCAAAGTTAAAAGCTCGAGGCTTCTTTACACCATCTGAGAAGCTGCGTTATCATCTTGGGAGCAATTTGGAGGACAATGATATTTATCTTATCAGGATTCTTCTTACAGTTTGTGTTTTCAGACCCCTTAATTAATCCTGGCAGGATTAAATGCTAAAGTCCTTCGGCACATTTCCAGTGAAATCAACACCACTTTGCCTAAGTAAAAGCTGGATGTGAATCCTGCAAAGAAGGGCTCAGAGCTACTTGTTGCCTTACAGAGTTCTGGCTCCCAGCTTAAAAATAAGGAAAAAAAAAAAAACCACACCAAAAAACAAACAACACATAGCACTGCCTCCTTGGAAACAGTGGAGAAAACAAATCTGCAGGAGCATGAGAGAAACTAGCAGGCAGGGAACCAGGATTGAAATAGCAGAAGAGTTATATCGAATCCTAAGCAGGTAAGTGGCCCTCACTAAGGACTGCCTACCAAAAACTCCCCAGATTTGAAATAAACTGGCTTTATTTAAATAAATTCAGGAATTGGTGGAAATTGTGACTGCACCCCAACTATCGCCGCGTGGCAGGAGCGCTCGCAGCATCAGCACAGCTCTCTCCTTACGCCTGCTTGTAACTGCGTTACCGGCTGCTTAAGCTCTTCTCATGTTGGGAGGTCTTATTCTGGACTTAAAGCAGCTTAAATGCTTGTGTTGTTTTGAGAAAGCTAAAACTCTAGTGCTCCAAAAGCACTTAAAGCAGCTTAGCAGGGACTAGAAGTGCTTTCCCAGTTAAATTTAAAGAGGGAAATTGATTTTTCAAAAAAAAAAAAAAGCCATTGTTGTGTTTTAAAGGTGGCAGAGCTCAAGCAAAACATAGGAAAGAGAAATATTAAGATTCCTGGAAAAGCTGTATCGGGCACACCCCACGCTTTCTGATTCTTCTGTTCAATGTGAACAATTTAACAACAAAAATACTCAACCCAACAAAGGACCAGCTGCGTGATCTCAGTGTCTGAGGCTGCGATAGAAACACACACATCTTTCTAGGACTCAAGTATTTTCACATTTCCCTTTTAAAATAATATGCAAGGAGAGTAGCAGCTACTCTACAACTGGTGGACTCACGCTTTGCTCTGAGATGCTCTCACACGCAGAGAACCAGCCACAAGCCAAGACTGCTCATCCCAGGTAGAGCCTTGAAATGGGTTTTATGTGTGACTTAACGCACAGGCCTTCATCTAGGTCTCGGCATGGAGATAATGTCCCCAAGCGAGACTCCACGACAAGGAAAGCTTGAATTTGTATAATTTATTGGGCAAAAGATTTCAATTTAAAAAAATTCTGTTATTCTCTTTTACACTTGCGGACGTAAAGATTGAAGGACAGAGATTGAACATCCACCCTGCCTGTATTGATATCAGCTAGAAAGCATTAAACATCTTCTGGATCAAGCTGATCAGCTAGAATTGACCAAAACCTAATCTTCCAGGAAGGCACCCAGGCTGGATTTGCAGAGGAAAAAACACAGACAATTAGCATATTTCCCATTGAGGCTTGTGCTGAGACTTAATAGCTGCACTGTTTAAAAAAATAACAGCTAATATTTCACTCGAATTTGCCAGTCCTTTACTTCCAGCCCTCATTCCATTTTTTAACCTTTCCCTGGTGAAGTTAAAGAGCCCTTTTGCTCTTCTGCCTGGATCCCCGGGTCATTTTCTGTTCCCGGCGACACGTCCCACGCCACGTCATGCAAGGGAGCAAGAGCAAAACACTGAGGATAACTCCTTTCTCATCCCACCGGAGCTCTGCGACACCCTGAGCAGCTGGGGGGACCAAAACCTCCTCCCAGCAGTGGCCCCACAGGGATGCTCGGACCCTTTCCTGGAGCCCCAGCACACACAGGGTGCCGGGACATTTTGCAAACCAGTCTGTCACCCCTGCCCTGCTCTAAGAGCAGTTAATTCTTTGGGAGCTTTCTGCCAGTTGGACCTGCTCTGTACTTTCCAGCGGCAGCTTAGCAGAGCGCTGAGTCTGCTAGAGCAGTAATAATAATAAACTGTGCAGCCATAACCTTGCCTTTAAGGGCTGGTGGGGAGCGGGGGGAATGCATTTAATATATTAACATGTTCAATAACCTCAGCGCCTGCCATGTGCTGATTTAAGGGACTGCAAACTAATTTATTAAAGGAAGACTATGGCTGAGGACATGAAGAAGTCTGGGCGTCTGGAAACCGTGAGTGGACTAGACTATCAAATGGGTATCTTCAGCCAACAGGCGCTCGTGTCCTTTACACGAGCGTCTTTTAAATTGATATGAGCCTCCTCGTCCCTTCTGACCTCCAAGCAAAGGCAGCGCCATGGACACAGCGAGCTGCTCCACACACCTCGTCCAGAAATTTGAAGAAATCTTAAGTAATCAGGACATGAGAGCCTGATGCGAGTCCAAAGGAGAACAGAAAATAGCTGTGGAAAAGGATAATGTCTGCACAGGAGGGGCATTAATGTGCCAACACTGACCCACATCCCCCGCTCACCCACGAGAAGGAGCGGAGGAAGGGGCTGCTCTTCCCTGGAGGGGCTGGAGACGAGGGATGAGGTAAGGATGGAGGTTCCCGTGTGCCCTCTGGGAAGGGGGTCAAGGGAAAAGCTCTCCCTGACCTTCCTGAAAGGGAAAACTGTTAGACTGCAATTTTCCTTCCTTTCCTTCCTGGTAAGAAAACAATGAAGAAGCTGCTTAACTTCTTTTAAACAACCTCTTGGAGGCCACAGTAACGAACCTCTGAGGAGAACGCTGCTACAGTGGAGGTAGAGACACCTCATTAAAGAGGCACGTTTATATCTGGTCCAGGAATGTACAATCAAATAAATCTTTACAAACCAAATTTCCAAGACTGCTGTTTCCATCAGCTAAGCGAGCCCACAGAAAAAAATCTTACCTATTTGCTTTAAAATAACAATAGAAATCTTGCCCTGCAGTTCTGTAACCCGAAGGAACAGCTTCGCTTACAGGGACAGCAACGCGCAAAAAGCAGCATAATTAGAGAAAAGGGGAAAATACTCAAAGCTCTTTCTCTTGCAGTTTTTCCCAGTTCTTGGAACACAGATATGGATTTTCTGGGCTGGGGGAGGGGGGAGAGGTACATTTTAAGCAGATAAAGATCCTCATTAAAAATAATAAAAAAACGTTTAACTGCTTCCAGCCTACTTGAGAGTTTAAAGCATTAGATCATGCTGGAGAGATCTTCCACAGCCCAAATGAAGACAGCTCCACAGATCTCCCCCTTGAGTTTACGCTGAAGGCTAAAATTAACTTTGGAAAGCTGATTTCTCTAAGAGCTTCGGCTCAGCTTGTATTTTTACAAGTGCGGTCCGGCAAGCGAGAGCTCCGGCTCCTCCATTCTGCAATTCACCGTGTTGCACAACTGCACACCAGGAAGGGGGGTCTGAATGAATCAGGGCCCAAAGACACTTTTGCTAGAGGTCTGCTGAATAAGCTGTGAACCACCCAGCTCTGCAAACCTCCTGGGCCTCCAGGTCACACTCCATCACCAACAGGAACGACTGAAACCCAACTTCACCTGATGGTTTTATCAGCGCCGAGGCTGACCTTTTTCTACCTCTCCAGTAACTCTTCCAGAGGTCCTTGTGTCTCCGCAAGCAAAGCACAGAGCTTTGATCCAAGCGCTGCAAAGCTCTGTGGAGTGAGCACGCCCGCAGGACGCAGCCAGGGCTCTGCCTGTCACCCCCCTCCCACCAAAGAGCCGTTTGCATGCAATTCCAAATTACCATCATGCAACTAATTGTCCTGAAATCGCTGATCCGGGGAAGTTCTGCCCCTTCATGCATCCATAGGCAAACGGAGAATTTTGCATTCAAATACCAACACTGGTTTTTTTTGTTGTTTTTTTGGGGTTTATTTTTGAAGGAAGCCTTTCCACGCTCCCTTCATCATGCACAGCTAAAGAAGGGAAGTCCCCTGGGGGACGAGCATCTATTTGCAATGTGCAATCGGCTCGGTCAGCGCCGACACTTTGTGCGCTTCAAGGGAGCAGAGATGAAGAGCAAAGCAGCCAGAGAGATGGTGGAAAGGATGGTTTGATCGTAGCCCCCTGAATAAAAGCCTCGCAGCAGCATGGTGGAAAGCAAGGTGAAGTGACGGAAGAGGCCAAATGGATTCACCTCTCAAAAGGAAAATCTCAGAACAAAGGAACAAAAGCGAGAGGGAAAGATAAAGAAAATGAAGCAGAAATAGCTCCAGGCTGGGAGGGAGAGAAAGAACCACCACTCAGATCTGCTGCGTGTGTCTGATGAGAATTTGGCCTCAGATTCGGTATCACTTCCCCACGCTCTCGTATGTTACCCAGAAATCCCCCGCCAGCTTCACCAACAAAGCCACCGGCTCCAGGCACTGCCCACCCTGAACCAGGGTCCCCAGTCTCACAGGGACATGCCCTCCGCCACACGTGGCAAGGTCCACGCAGCCCCCAGTGGCCCCTCCCCACCCTGCGCCACCTCCCTGGGTCACACTGTGGTTTTGGGGGGGTTTGCTGTCCTTCTTGAGTAATTAAATCTCCCAGTCGTGTCACCTTCTGAGTTTTGCAATGATGGAGCTACAGACAACGTCAAACTTTACGTCAAACTATGGCCAAGAAGCTGAACTCGACATCTTTGTTGCAAGACTTGCCGCAACCAAAGACAGGGACGGGGGGAGATGCGCCAAACCCACGGTGCCAGACTTCTATGAGAAGTTAAAGGGACCTGAGCACCTCTGGCACTTTTGCAAACCACCCGCAGTCATTTGCAAGAGACTATTTTTGTTTGCACGGGGTGTTGCACGCTCCCGAGAGAGTTCACTCGCCCGCTCACGGAGGCAACGATGGAAGTCGCTTGCAAAGAGAATCTGGTGGGAGTGAGGCTGTGGATCATTAGTGACTAGATGTCCTGCAATGGAAGTCTCGAGAGAAAAAGTCTTTGGATATGATGTAGAGAATGTCGAAGCCACATGCAACTGCCAAGGATGGAAATGCGCAGCGCAAACAGATCCTGAGAGCATCAAAAGCCACCCAAAGACTGTTTCCAGGTGCTTGGCCAGGGATGGTTGCCTGTACCCAGGAGCTTCTGCTCTCATTCTGGGGTGGCTTTGCTTACGAATCCCTGCCGGTGAAGCTGTACTTCAGGAACATTCCCTTTAAGAAGCACAAACAAGATGGTGCAGATGCAGCCAGTGCTCTCCACCGCGACACGCATCAGCTTGTTCTCTCCTCAAAATTTCAGCCAATTTAAGGCTCCCTCATCCCCCTCCCTCCGACTCCGGCGTTTTTTTCCAGATCCTGCAAAGGCTTTCCCTTCCCCTTCGCCAGCGGCCCCAAGAAGGCTTGTAAATCAATATACTAAGCAGAGAGGCTAGGAGCTGACTGTCTCTTACCTTTGGTTTTAAAAGCAAAGTTACAGTACTTGCAGACATATGGCCTGACGTCTGTGTGCGTGCGAATGTGTTTCTTCAGCATGCTGGGTTTCTTGCAGCGAATTCCACACTCCTCACATACATACTTCCCTCTTCCACGGCCTCGCACATACACATACTCTTCGTTTGATTTGTACCTATGAGCAACAGGTGTCATGATAAAAAAAAAAAAAAAAAGAAGATTCCCACCTCAAAAGTAGTTGTCACAAGGTTCCTGGATTAATTCAGCATGTTATTGACACCACCGGTCTCATTTACCATTTGCTAGCTCTAGGTAATTAGGATAAATTCAAAATATCTTCAAAAGTTTTGGCCCAGATGCCTTCCTCTTCTGGAATATGTTCTTATGTCCTAAATCTCCGTGCAGACAAATAGCCCAAAGTCTGAGATAAGCCACAGGGTCACCCACATGTCCCGATTTTCCCCATCCTCCAACACAGACAGAGGCACTTACAATAGACTGAGTAAGATACGTCACAGCCCAGCCTGGCTGCCGGAATCATTTCTCTCTCAGCGTATGCTGTGTTTTAAAACATGAGCAGTCTGTTGTCGTGCTATGCAAAGTACTGAGAAAATCCACCCCAGCTAAACCTCTCGGGATACAACCCTTCCCACCCTTCGGGACAACAGCAAAAGCCATCAGAGAAGACCGTGATGCCACACTGCGGTCCCTGCACAGACTCCTGCTAGAATGAGACACCCAGAATGGACACAAAGAGAAGAAAATGTCATTTTTTTTTCAAATATATCGTGCTAACACTAAATGTAAACACCACAGACTCCAGGCTCTTTAAACTTTGCCACAATATCATGACTTAGCTTTACTCGTGGCAATGAGATCGGTCACCCTTCTGTCACGTCATGTATTCATTTGTTTTCTATCCACACGTTAGTGAACAGGGAAGGCTACAGGACAGAGGGTGGAAAACTCTTCGTGAGGCTGAGACAAATCATTTAACCTCCTGCCGTTTAGCAAATGGGGTCTGTAATTTCCTGTTCTTGCAGCACAAGAAGAATAAGGTAACACAAAATTGGTCCCCTCAGGTTTTGAAGAGGCCAAATTTTTGAAGCGTGGTGCTTCTTGCCACTCATTTTTCTATGAATTATGTCTGATCATCAGAAATACCTAAATATCCGCCTTTGAAAATCAGTCCTTCTAAAGGATCTTAATAGGGAATCCGAAGACATGCAACGCCATCAGTCACCTGTTAGCGTCTTTCCAATAAAGTCTATTCCAAACCAGAACGGTGACTAAACAGCAGCCAAAATGAAGAGAAACTAAACATAAACAGCAGGACTAGGAAGAGCTTGAGCACTTAAATAAGTAAAGGTATGGTAAATCTTAAAAGAAAAAACGTATTTATAAAGAAAATAAAAATCATGTAAAACTGAGTATAAAATACACCAATAGAATGAATGCAGCCCTTGAGCTGGTGGGATGATAATGGCAAGGTGTGCACAGGATGCACAAGTGCGGACTGATCTCCCACCCACGCAGAACACAAGTGGCCCTGGCTCCGTTTGGTTTCATTCACTTCGGAAGCACACGGGTGATTTCAGCTCCAGGTGGGTGTTTGGGGGATGTACTACACATGAAAATCAGAATAATCTTTCTGGTGGGTGTGAGTTCTGGACTGAACCCTTCCTCTCCTGCCAAGTCCTGGTCTCTCTGCTGCAAGGTCTCATCTGTAAGAGGCAGCTGAGACGCTTCTTTGCCTTACAGGAGAGATGGGAGCGGGGGCTTAAAAGATGTTGAGTTGCTCGTGCATTGAGGTGATGAGGGGCACATCTCCTGTGGGAGTTCAGGCACAGACTAGAGAAGAGAGAGGAGAAATGGGTCTCTAGAGAGCCCCAATCTCGCCTGAACACCAGGAGCAGCACCAGCACAACCAGGTCTTGGTCTCCAACAGCTACAGAGGAGGGAACAGCTTGTATTTCTGTCCTTCAGCATCAGCAGCAGTTCTCCAGACCATAATCAGGGTCATCAGGCAGCCCAGATACTCCATTCTTACCTCCTGTAACCGAAGCCACAGCAATGCCATCTACCATGAGCCTTCTACCAAAACAAAAACCAATCAACAAGAACAACAAAACCCCTTCATGACAATGTTCCTTCTCATTGTCTGGCCAGAGGGGATTGAGCTGGTGTCTGAAGAGCAGGCTCTGGCTGCCAGCTCCACCCTAGTCCAGCTATCTCCATCCGACTGTGCAGATACGATACCAGGGCTCACGGAATTAATTGTGCCAATGTCCCTTCTTCCTTCAGTCAGTGACTTAAAGCAGCAACAGCAGCAAAAGGAACCAAGGAATCCTGATTTCTCTTCTTCCGTTCAAATTTGTATTTGAGGCTTCCCTCTTGCCCTCCTTTCTTTCCGTCATTATGCTGGTAATCACCTTGCCATTTCAAAAATGAAATTACTCCTTTATCAGTCTTGTACTTGCACTACCCTTAATTACACTCTCACATGGAAATTTCTAAGCAAGTTCTTTGTGTCCAACAGTCCCCTCATCAGCCTCATTAAAGCTATCGGGGCTGGCTTTCCCTGGATGAAAAGAGACACGTGATTTAATCTGAAATTAGACATTGCAGTTTATCTGGCACTCTGTGAGACTGAGCCCAGCCCTCAACACAGATCTTTTTCTACAGCTTCCCGAGCCCAGGCGTAAAACACACAAGGAAGGGGAGAGAAACAGAAGAAGAAAGGTAACATAAAGAAAAAGCAAAGCGAACAAGAAGAAAGCACGGGAGGTGACACTGCTGTAACACAGAGAAGGCTGCTGGCAAATGCCATCTGTCTGCACTGGAAGCTCTAATATGTTTATGGAGATAATTACTTCAACATGACGCTGGTTTCTCTGAGGATCTAATAAGCTCCCATGATCTGCACCAGAAAGACAAATCAACGGCAGCAACTTCACATGAAGATTTACCCTGGACAAAGGGTCTTCCTGCTCTGTAACGTTTGTTGTAACCAGATGCCTCTAATACCCACAGTTGGGCTTTGTGTCAGCAAACCCAGGCTTCTCTTCCAGAGCACCGTGGAATTCATAACCCTGTAGTTAGCAACTTACACCTCCTGCAACGTCACAGCTCCCGTCTAATACTGAGAGGATTTCAAACCCAGGAGGCAAACTTGTCCTTATGAGCTTCGGAGGCTACTTTAGGAAACAGTTCTTTCAATCAGATACACAAAAAAAGTAAAAAAATCAGTTATTTGATGCTTTTTTTTCGAAGGTTGTTTGCTGTGTCCTGCTAGGAAATGCACATCTGTTGAATTCTGCGCAACAACTAGAAACACTTTTCAGAGCAAGAGGAACCACAGGCAGCACCAGATTCACAGACTTGACGGCCCCAAAACAGGAGTCATGAGAAACCCAACGACGTGAAAACATGAACCTGGAGAAAGCTTTGTCTCAGTTCTTTCCCTTAAACTTAGCTGAAACTGAAAACCATGAAGCATTTATTCCTTTGCAGGCTTCAGGAGGCTTAGTTCTTCATACTCGCTGTTACAAATATCTGACTATCCTCCTTAGCCACAGACACCTTTTTTTTTTTATAACCTGAGCGCTGTGAGCCACATCCAAAATCTTCACGTGGCTGAAAACCACACGATAAAACCTTGGAGCGCCGAGGAGGAAGGAAGTTTGGTGGTTCACAGGCAGGAAGGGAGAGCAGGTTTCTGGGGGACTCATTGCTTCACCGTGAGACACAGTTGGGCTGAATCACCCCTTCCTACAACGACCGGGAATTTACCTCGTCCTGCAAAGTCCTTGACGATGGGACCTCGCTGGTCACAGCTTCGGCACAGCAGCTGCTCTGGTGTCCTTTGCAAGTCCCCCTGATGCTGTGAATTTGCAGAATTTGAAGCCTGATAAGGTGTTATGGTAAAGAATGCCCCTGGTTAGTTTTGCAGCAACCGACCAAGTATTTCCTCGACTGGTTTTGACATTTGTTGAACTCGCTTGTTTGCTTTTTGGATTTCGGGTACATAGTAACAGGCATCGGATATCTGATCCTTTTCCTGAGCCGCTGCACCAGTTCACAGGCAAATGAACCGAGCAGCTCCCGTTTGTTGCCCTCGGTGTAAGTCTTCTGGTTTCACTGGTGGCACATTTTACCTGTCATCAGGCTGCCCACTCGTCTGCCTTGCCTAAATCCTTTGGAAGCTCCCAACAGTCTGCCCTGGTATTAACTAATCTGATTTATATCTTGTGCCACCTGCAAAATTTGCCAGATGGCTGATAAACGTGTAACTATTGTAACAACGCTAATGACAAGCAAGTTCATTGCCTTTTATAGTTTACAGACCACTTCTTCCACAGTGACACCTGCAATACCTGCTCTGAAACTGCACTTGCAGCAGAAGCCTTTAGCTCTTCCCACTGCATCCTCTGTGGAGACACGGGCTGGGAGACCCTACAAGGCTGCAGAGGTGTGTCCTCAAGTCCAGACAGTTACTATGAAATCTCCCTTAACTCAAGCCAAGCTACAGCAAAACAAACAGAAGGATTTTAGATTTTTTTTTTATAAAATCCACACCAGACAATGTCATTTCCAGGTTTCTAAAAGCATCGTAAAACCTTCTAGTGTACCAGACAGTGCATCGAGACAAACAATGAACTGAAGAATGATACAGCAAGACAGAGAAGAGCTGGGTATGGATATGGGAGGACCTGGCACAGAAATGCCCTCTTCCCTGTCTGGAGTAATGGATCTTTTGCAAACAGCACTTGCCAATCCCCTGTGAAACTGCAGAAGACAGAGTGTGAGTGGAATGAGACCCCGTCGCCCTGACTGGATGCACACAAAGCAGCCTGGTAAGAGAGTATTACTATGAACATCACCTTGCCCTTGAATCAGGTGTCGGCAGCTCCGGTAAGATTTAACACTGGAGGAATTACACCAGCCAAGATGACCCCCTCAGAGGCAGCAAACCTGGGACTGGAAACCATCTGCTCCACAACCCTCCCTGGCACCGAGGTCAGGCTGACAAGCTCCTCGCTCCCCAGAACCTCCTTCCAGCCCTTCTGATCTTCTCCCTGTATAACCTCACAACGTCCTCCTGAGTCACCTGCTCCTTCTTCCAAAGGTTACAAACTCTCCTTTATTTTCCCAGCCAAATCGCTCTGTTTGGCCAGGATGGTATCCTTACCTGCTGGCTCGTCTTTTGGCACATGGGGACAGCTTGCTCCTGTGCCTTCAAGAGCTCCTTCTCAAAGAAGTTTTTCACAATGAGGGTGGTGAGACACTGCCACAGGCTGCCCAAAGAGGTGGTAGAGGCCCCACCCCTGGATGCATTCAAGGCCAGGCTGGATGGGGCTCTGAGCAACCTGATTTAGTTGGAGATGTCCCTGCTCACTGCAGGGGGGTTGGACTTGACAACCCTTAAAGGTCCCTTCCAGCCCAACACATTCTGATTCTATGAACATCCAGCCTTCCTGGACTCCTTTACCTCTCAGGGCTGCCTCCCAAGGGGCTCTGTCAACCAGGCTCCCAAACAGCCCAAAGTCTGACCAAGGCAGCACTTCCGCTGATCCCCCTTTTTACCTACCCAAGAATGAAAAACTTGTCTTGTTTTGCAATTGCATATCCTATATATATTCATACATATGGAGGAAAGAAGCAAATCCTGAACAACTGCACGCTCCTTTGAGAAAAAGTGACACCTGATGGCTTCTATAACTTGTGTGTTTAAAATAAAGATAGATGTGGGTAATATGACTGGTTTATGAAGGGCAAGGAGCAGCAAAAGACAGTATGGGCTGGCAGATAAAGCAACAGATGGGGAAGGAGGAGACAGGAACAAAATGAGACACCTTCAGAGGCAGAACAGGGTAGCTGGACTAGCCGAGAGCCATCTCCAGCCACTGCAAGTCTGGAAACACAGCATGTACACAGCTATGGATTTCCCATATTTTGGGCTAAACCTCCTTTCCAACCCCTGGGCTAAATTCACATTGTTATTGGACATTCATGCTAAAGGAGGAAAACTTAGAGCTCTACACATACTATCGTTGACAGGAACCAAACAAATACAATCAAGTGTTGCTCAGATTTTCGGCGCCAGGTCCCAGGTGGCACTCGAGTCTTTGCAGGGGGAGTAGCCCGCAGGCCAAGCAAACCAAAGCCAGATTTATTGCTTTCCCTTCACAGACCACTCCAGTTGGAACTAACAACTGCAGAAGTGTCCCTTGGACTCTGAAAGTCACCCTGGTGAGCCCACCTGTGTGGAAAAGGGCATGGAGAAAATAAACACGGGCTTGGGCTTCTCCTGTCATTCTGAGAGAGGTCTTGTCGGGAAGGCAGGAGCAAGGAGACAATCCTCAATTTTTGCAAGTTTTGCCCACCAGCATTGGCACCAAAGAGCAGGTCTTGCCATGCTTTCCCATGGAAATGGGACGTTACATCCCCATAAAGCAAGGAGGATCACATTCTGTCACGGGTAGCTGTGGGGCGGCGCATTAAAACCCGCCTGTATTTATTTATTTTTTAACTAGAGATGACAGTGAGGATCATCTCTAAACCCAAGTCCTTTGTGAAGATGCCATGTCAATCCCAGAACAGGAATTTTTGTTCCAAGCCCAGGGTTTCCAGGCCCGAGGCTCTGTAGAACTTCTCAGGACCAAGTAATGAATATTGCTAGAATATATGAATATAGGTCTGTAACTCATTTTTGTGGATCCAATTTTACTACGTAAAGTGAGAACCTCTTCACAAACACAATTTTGTGATCATCTGTGTTATCAGTTCTGGACTTGCTGACATTTCATATTTATCTCCCATCCCATATAGAGCACCACAGCAACTATTTGCCACGTACCAGGAACTATCTTTATGAAATAGTTGGAAAGCATCGAAGAATGATAGAATAGAATTGGTTAGGTTGGAAAAGATCTCTAAGATCATCATGTCATACTGTTAGAAGGAGCCTTATTAGCAGATGAAAACCTCATTTGCCTACATCAGGAGAGGAATCAGCCAAGGGCACCTACCAGAATTGACTAATTTTGCTTAGAGAATGGAAAGGGTAAAGTTACGTGGGGACCGAATAAAGTTACTTCTCTACCAAGTCGTAATAAAATCAGATCATAATTTTTCCAAGAAACCCTTTAGAGCCTTTTGCATGGGAGCGCCTTTAGCCTCACCAAAGTGCAGCACCTCGAAGGGGAAGGTGTTGTTTAAGATTGTCCAGTCTGTTTGGGTACAAGGAGGTGATGATGGAAGAACCATCAGGTTTCTTTACACGTAAATCCCCTCTGTGCTGTGTGCCCTTAGGTTGGCCAGTGGCTGGAGGACACATCCATGGCTCCTACAGCCACCAGCACACGGAAAGCACAGGAGAGTGTCTCTGCTCGCATGGAAACCAGTTCTCCTTGGCAGCTGATGTCCCGCAGAGCAAAACGTCCCCTCGGCTGGCCGGTGATGCTGATCGCCACGGCTGCAAAATGCAGGGCAGTTCAGCAAGAAACCTGAAAGGCAACTTCAGGAATCATAGAATCCTAGACTGGCCTAGGCTGGAAGGGACCTTAGAGATCATCTAGTCCAACCTCCCTGTCACGGGCAGGGACGCCTCTCAACTAGATCAGGCTCCTCAAGGCTCCGTCCAACCCAGCCTTGAACACCTCCAGGGAGGGGGCAGCCACAAAATCTCTGGGCAATTTATTCAAAAGTCTTGCCGCCCTCGTACTGAAGAATTTCTTCCTAAGGTCCAATCTAAATCCCCTTGTCCTATCACTGGACACTCTTGTAAAAAGTCCCTCCCCAGCCTGCCTGTAGGTTCCCTTCAGGTATTGGAAGGCAGCTCTTAGGTCCCCCCAAAGTCTTCTCTTTTCCAGACTGAACAACCCCAGCTCCCGCAGCCTGTCCTCGTAGCAGAGCTGCTCCAGCCCCTGGGTCATCTTGCTGGCCCTCCTCTGAACTTGTTCCAACAGATCCATGTCTCTCTTACAGTGGGGACACCAGAACTGGACGCAGGATTCGAGGCGGAGTCTCACAAGAGCAGAGTAAAGGGGGAGAATAAATGCATCCTGCTCGTTTCCTCGCTAAGCATAGATAGGAAGAGGAGGAATTTTATGGCACTGCAGAAAAAAAAAACCATACCAAAAAAAAAGAGACCACGATCACACAGGACAGCTCAGGCCTATGTTACCCTTTCTGCTTTTTATAATATCCCTGGTGGGTCCTCGCAGCTCCGATTTTACCTAAGGCAATTTTCCACATTTCTTTGAATGCAAAACAATGAAGTGGGTGTATCCCTGCAGCGTGCTCCTTGTGATCACAGCTCTGTCAGCACGACCTCGGTGGCACTGGGGCTGCGAGGGACATGCCAGCTGCTTCAGAAGTGATGCTGGCACCATGGGTGGTCAAGGCACTGTCCAAAAGCAGATCAGCGATTCTGCAGCCTGCCTACAAAAAAATGGAACACTGGCAGAGCCCCTAGAGCTTTGAAATAAGCCACAGGAGTTGTTTCCTATAGCCCTGCCCTGTGACAAGGCAGCCAGGCCACAGGGACGTGGGGAGGTCAGCGCAGAAACGTCACGTCAAAGGAGATCTCCCTGGATGTGATCACATATGGGACACCACGTCCAGGTTTCTGCGTTTCAAAATTCAAATGGTGCCAGCAAATCAGAAAAAATGGGAAGGCAACAACACCTCTGGTGAAAGGGAGGGATGCAGAGATGCATATGGCATAGAAAACGTGAATGATTCAAACATCACACTGAATGGTGTTGTGTCCAGTTCTGGGACCCTCAGCTCCAGAGGGACAGGGAACTGCTGGAGAGAGTCCAGCGCAGCCCCAGGGATGATGGAGGGATGGAACATCTCCCTGGGGAGGAAAGGCTGGAGGAGCTGGGGCTCTGCAGCTGGAGAAGAGGAGCCTGTTTATAAACATGAAGGACAGGAGGACGGAGCCAGGCTCTTCTCAGGGATGTCCAATGACAGGACAAGGGGCAATGTGTACAAGCTGGAACATAAGAGGTTCCACTAAAATATTAGGAAAAACTTGTTGGCTGTGCGGGTGCCGGAGCCCTGGCCCAGGCTGCCCAGAGAGGGTGTGGAGTCTCCTGCTCTGGAGACTTTCCAACCCGCTTGGACGCGTTCCTGTGGGGCTGCCCTGGGTGACCCTGCTCTGGCAGGGGGTTGCATTGGGTGAGCTTTCAAGGTCTCTTCCAGCCCCCAACATTCTGTGAACCATAGAGAGTAAGAGGTCTAGGGACAGGCTGGTGATCTGGAAAGATGTAAATGACGGTCGGGATGGAGAGACTTTTATTACTGACAGTTATCCCCAAAACTACAGAGTGAAAACAAGAAGTGGAAAATTTAAGCTAAATATGAAAAAAGATGGGTGGTATCTTAGGGTAGGTTACCCCACACAAAGCCGTGGCATGGATTTAAGCAGTATAACACCTCTTACACCTCCTACAAATTCAGCCTTCAGAGCACCTTTCCCTGGACACAGCTTCTTGCTGTAAACTCACTGGAAAAGCTGACAAAAATGTTGACACCTCTGTAACACACACAGAGCAGTCTCCAGAGGTACACAGCCAGCCAGAGCGAGAGCAATACAAAAAATACGCACAAACAACCCAAATCCACGCCAGAAGCTTTTACTGGCATAAAAACCTGGGCCAGAGAATGACTTCTAATGGCATTTCTCCATCAGCAAAAGCAAACCCTTTTGCCAGTTGAGCTTGTTTTGATTGAGGCAGTGTTGTGAGCTACAGGGACCAGAGGATCTATGACTGCACGAGCTGCTCTGCACCAGGACAGCTTCAGCACCAGCTACATCTGATCTGTCATCCCGAACCTGGCCCTCGAGCAGTGGGGTATGTCCCAGGCAGACCATGGGACTTCCTTCAAATAAATTAATCCAACACAGAGCAAGCACGACACCAGCAAACGTTGTGTATGGGTGGAAAACTGCAAAACCAGCTCCATTTCATACTACTTCTCCAAATGTTATGCTTGAGCGAAAGCTTGATCCAATTTTGGGTTGTGGCATCAGACTTCTTCTAGTCTATTAGAAGCAAAATTACATTTATCCTCATTATGGCTCTATCAGCTGTTACACAGCTTCGCCCCCTCTATGCTTTAATCATTTAATTGTCACTGCAAACCACTATGAAAACACATTTATTGCAGAAAAAAAAAACAATGTAAATAGTGCTACGCTGTTTTACACAAGCTGAAAACCTGGGCTTGATTACTAAAATGCAATTAGAGATGAGACCAGACCGAAAAAATAGAAGCGCGCTCACTGCAAGGTGTAGGGATTTCAGCGGAACGTTCGTGCGTCGCCCTGCCAGGTGGCCAGCTTTAGCCACCTAAGCGTGAAGAAATGTGGAATTACACTGATTGTGTGCACAGGCTAATTAGTCCCTTCTGGGCTTCCCTTCCATTACATCCAATTGCACGAGCAGAGAGGTAACGCAAAAATCCTCCCCAGTCTCTCGCTTCTTTGTTCAGAGCCTGGGCGATGCATCCCTGTCCCCGGGCGCAGGCAACCTCAGCGCCTCATCCTGCCACCTCAGTGGCATAAACAGGGAAGGAAAAAGGAAGTCATTAGCTGCCGCGTGACGAGGGTGTGATGGCAGCATCACAAAACATCCCGTCTGCTGCTAACTGGTGCAAGGCTGGGGTTTGTTTTTTCCCCCAGCACCAGTCAGACAGGTTAGGGCACGATACCCACGGGTAAAGCACACACACTGTTCCCCGGGCACGGCTCCAATCCCACCTTTGCCTTTGGAAGATCAAAGGCAAATAGAATAAAATACCAGATTTAAAAAAAAAAAAAAAAAAAAAGGAAAAACCACAAACAAACCCAAAAAACAACCTCCACAGTCTTGTACAGCTGATTCATAAAATATTCATAAAGAAAGTCTAGCATGGAAATCCCCCTAGGTGACCTGTCTCAATCCCATTTCTTCCTCCTTTGCCTCCATCAGAATTGATTAAACAATTTCCGGAGAAGCTGACACGAAGGGCTCCATCTGCCTCTAAGTGACTCTTGTCTGCTGCTTCCTGTTCTCAATCCAGCTCATTCTTCAACTCTAAGTGCTCTGAAGGATTCTGGAGCCCATCGCTGGTTAAATTACCGGCTACCTCCTCGTCCTCCCCCTCTCTCATTTGAAGCTGCTGCCAATACACTCTATGAGTTTATCACATCGCACTCACACTCGAAGAAATTATCCTTATGAGGACTTGGCTTCTGAGGGGCATAAACATAAATGCGTTTTTTGGTGTGTACCTGCGTGCCTGTGCAAAGAACCACCCTTTTCTGACAAAAGCACACGTCGAGGGAACGCACGACACTTCGTTGCTCAGGCTGGATGCCTCCACCTTCTACCTACCTCCACATTTACTTCAAGCAGCTTTCTTCCCCCCAGTATTTACTCTATTGATGAGCGTTTTTTCCGACTTTTTCATTTGAGAAGCAGAATTTTCAGTAGCCCAGCAGAAATCCTGCCCTGTTCCAAGCCACGTCCGCTCCTTACAATCTTGATTTGAGGTGATTCTTACTTCAGTTGGTAAATAATGCCAATACTTCAGACTCTAATTAGTCCACTTACTAACTGCTGAAAAGCACACGCTGCAGAATTAAGTGAGGGAACAGTCAGTGGAGTGTCTCCGGCAACAAAAAGTCATGCATGGGCCGCTCCAAGATGATTTAAATTTTTGAGGATTTCTTCCTAAAACCTCCTGTCTCCTGGACACGGCTGTCCCCTCCTCCAGCTCTCTGCACGGCGCCTATCCTTTCTGAGGGGTTCAGGGTGCTCCATTTTCAACCCAGGTTTTGCTTTTGCCATTAAGATGCTGTTACCAGACTGGCCTGGTTCCCTAATACTAGTCAAAGTGAAAAAAACTTAATATTCCTGCCATGGGACAAGGTGAATAATTGACTGCAGTGACTACGTTATAGAAATGCATTTTCTTTTCTATCACCATATCCGATACAAGCCTTCTTGCTCTCCAGCCTATTAGAAATGAATAAATATCCCATTTAGAACATGCACCTCACACCGGTGGGTTTTGGGGACAGGGACAGAAAAAAAATCACCGGTGCCCCTGTAGGCTCTCCATTGCTACATCGCTTAGTCTTAAATTATTAAAAAGTGGAATTTCATCATTTCACTTGAGAAACAATCTCAGCTGACACTTAGTAGAAGGCTGGGATGGAAATTTTTTTTCTAGTATTCTGTCCAAAATGATATTTACATTGTTTCATCCAAGTATTGCTTAATCTTCTGCAAGTAATTCTTCTGCTTTTAGAGGTCGCTGACCCACAAATGGAGCTGCCCCATTCACGGTCACTGGAATTACTGGTAGGCAGGCAGGAAAAGAAAAAAATGCATCTACTGGCTTTTACAATAAATCTGTAGTGTAGCAGCCAATTTTGTAACGTCTTTAACATAGAAACATATTTTACGCCCAGTCTGAATGCTAATTGCTTTTGTGGTGAGACTTATAAAGTTGATACCTAATGAGCTTGGTTGTCTCTGTTAAAAAAAATAAATAAATAAAAAGCAAAAGCCGTGCTGCCCATTTTTAGACGAAGCCACTGCTGTGTTAAAAAAGCCAAATTTCTGCACGTATGACAAACCAGTAATTAAGACAAACACCACACAAGGGAAATGGAACCACAACGTTCTGTGATATGATGTTTCCAAATTTTTTGCTATATTTTTTTAACACCAATAAAAGCGTTTTATTACGAACACTTCTAATCACTCGAATGGGCAACAAAGAGCCTTTTGGCATTCATTAGAGCGGATGAGACACGAACTGCAGTCATGAGCTGCAGAACCTGGTATTTTAACAGCATCAGCAGCTTGAAGACACTTCACTGGCCAAACGTCCCCGCTCACTGCCAGCACCCCGGTGCTGATGGCAATGGGAGTCCTGTCTTAAAGGATCCTTGTGTTTTCTCACTGTTTGGCCAAGCCACCTACTTAAATCCCCCGAGTACTCCAAGTGAGCAAAAGGAATTTTTAACCATTCTCATCTAAGAAAAGGATTTCACAAGATGAAGAAGAGGTATTTTCTGGTGGAGCTGACTCAAATTCTAAAAGCTGCAAGCAGTGGAGATGCTACTCTTTTCTCTCTGAGAAGGTTGAGATGAAACGCAGGGATCAGTGGTTACTTCCAGCTCGCCTTTAATACCAGTTGACTTCAGGAATGTTACTTATTATTAAGATCTGCACAGACAGAATACGAAGGACAGACTCTGCTATACAAATGAGCCACAAAAAATCACTCAGACTAACCCATCGCTGGTGGATGTCTGCTTCACCACAACAATTTTCCTGGTGTTGTCTCATGGGGCTCCATCCCACCCTCCTTACACGTAAGCTTATTTCTGACAGACTTTCTCAAAGACATTAGCAAGGATGTTTCTACAGTGACCTCCCAGACTTTGGGAGCATCACAGGAGGAATTCGTAAGGACACAGGAATGGTAAAAGAAAACTTCCTCTGGAGTTCCTCCACCCCCACCATCACACACTAGAGAAGTTCTCCTTGGGGAACACAGCCTCCCTCTCCAGTTTGTTTGAAGATGCTACAGTTCTCAGCCCTCAGTGAAGTGGGGGCTTGGGAGAGGTGTCCTGCTCAGGAACTGGTTTCATCCCCATCCTTGTGTTCCTTAGCAATAGAAACCCAAACACTTCTCCTCCAAGTGTAGAAGGCTTCCAGCAGCTCCAGCAAAAGCCCTGCAAGGAGTATTGAATTTCATTCACTTCTTCACCAGCAACATGAATACCCATCCATAAACTGCTGGCACAATAAAAACTGAACATCTAAGACATGAACCCCATCCAAGCAGTGGCCTGGTTACGCTTCAAAATAACAGGAAGTACCTTGACTTCAAAGAATTTTGGACATGAACCTGATATCCTGCACATTATGGAATAATTTCATCAAGAGGAACGCTTGATTTCCAAATGTCTTCACAAGACAGCCCAGACAACCCTACCGCCAACCCCACGTGAAGCTTCGGCAGGAGCCAGGGAGCTGGCTGGAAGCAGCAGGCTGTGTGTGCAGGAGAAATGGTCCCCCTTGGAGTGTCAAGCCCTTCAGAAAGCTTCGGCTGAGGAGGCACCATGGATGGGACTGGTATCATCAGCCATGACCTCAAGACGGGGGAGCACCTCTTCTTGCTCGCGGGGTGCTGGGGGATCTTTCTGCGCTACCCACCTTGGCTCTGCCGATCGCTGGCTGCTGGAAGGTGGAGGGGAATAGCCCAGTTCCACCGAGTCTGACACTTCCCTAAGCGAGTCCAACTCCCCAGTGAAAGCTCTTGGGAAGTATTCACAACAGACCATCCTAACAGGCTAGACTTATGGAAGCCAAGAAGCCTCTGGCTATATTGAGATTTCATAAATAAAACACAGCCAGCTGCCTGGTCTTCTTTTCCCCAAAGGTAACAAAATTGTATACAAAAGCATAGTAAAGACAATACAAGAATCACTAGTATCAGGAATGCTCAGTCAGTATCACTTTCTCATCTGTTCTTGCCCCTTATCACCACTGAGTACCGATGGTTGACGAATTTCTGATCTCCAGATATAAATACCAGGGACAAAATACCCAAAGCCACTGAGGTTATTATGACATCTCGACATCCCAGAGGATCTAATGGTATCACCTACAAGTAGACCATCACACCAACCCTTTTCCTGCTCCACAGGACCTGAGGGTTGTAATTATTAATAAAATTCTGTACATTATTCTGGTATATAGAGAAATGCTTCAAGGGAACCCAAGCCTCAGACTCATCATCGGCCTTTACCCGTCCTTCCCACTGGATCTGAGACAAATCAATTTGTAAGAACTGATTTAATTATTTCTCATTTCCTGTCTCCCGTCATGGCCAAGCAAGGAAATGAGGATTAAACCCAAGGAGGCCTGAGATACCATTGGTCCAAGTGGACAGCAGAAACACTGGGAACTGCAGAAGAAAGCTTTGTCCTACCAGATTTCAGACCAATTCGAGACAGGTAAGAGATTACAGATGAACTGGACGGAAGTGTCTTGACCCTCAGGCACTCATCTGGAGTAGTGGGATGAGAAGATTTTAAACATTACCCATCCCTAAATGACGACGAAGCATCAGTGACCCGTGGGGAGGACCTGTCTTGTGAAACATCTGGCAAGAGGCCCTAAGTCATGAGTCCCATTGAACCGATGAGCACCAGGAGGCTCTTTTAGAGTTTCTACAGCCAAAATACGGGCCCCAATCCAACCTGCCCTCAAGCCACTGCAAGGGCCTGGACCCGGCCTGCGGGCAGGGTCAAGCAGAGGCTTCCTTCAGACAGCACTGACTGGGTCCGTGCATTGTAAAGGAATCGTCGACCAAGCGACTGAATTCTTGCCAGCTAGGCAGCTCGCTCCAAAAGGAGGTTGGTGCCTACGGTTCCCACATCTGTACCAAATCACGCATCCCCAAGGACCATCCTCCGTCAGCCACGCAGTCTCCAGCCAAGTCCCATCTGCCTTGGGGCTTTCCAGGGCCGCTCACCGCAGGGTCAGCAGTGCCTCTGGAAGTGCCCCTTCTCATCTCTGCGCTCCAACCCTCCCCGGGGCATCTTCAAAGTTGGAATTTCTGACCTCCAGCAACCGAAACAAAAAGTTTGCAATTTCCCTCTTCTGCTACTGCTGCAGAAAGCAAGACAGCCCAGAGAGAGGGGGCTGGATCCTGTCCTCCCTTGCACATAATCAACGCAACAGTTCAGGCAGCTCCCATCACACGCGCGGAGCCGCTGAAGGACGCAGGGCAGCACGGGGGTAACGAGGGGCAGAGCCTTCATTACCCGTGATGATGTGTGAGGAGCTGAGCGGAGCCAAAGTTGTGCTTGCAGGACGTACGGTTCAAACCCCTCGTCTTTTCACTCGGAATCGAAGTATGTTAGATACCACAATTGTTGAGGAAAAAAATCTGGAAAAACCATAATGCTATTTTCCCAGTCATTTTGCTGCAACTGAACTTCAAAAGAAAAAAAGAAAAAACCACCACCTCTCTCTTTGGCATCTGCTTTTAGCTGGTGCATTAGATAATTGCTATGTAGAAGTTTCAGTGCATAATGACTATAATAATAATAAAAATATGATTATGCCAAGAGCACTCTCTCCTGTAGCTTAAGCAGTATCTGTGCACACCCGAAGTAATTTCTTTTCGAAGTCCCTAAATATCCTTCAGCCACAGAGAGTCTCACTTACATCCTGCTACTTTTAGAAACCGTTTCTACAGACACGGGTTTACAGCTTCAGATGACAGATCTACGACGCGCAAATGTTTTCCTAAGCCCCGGTTCTCACGGGACCATCACCCGGCACGAACGGCCAATGCCGGTCTCACCACTCCGGCAACGAGCCCCCCGCTTCTCGAGGATGCAACCCAAGCCCCT
>NW_009707475.1:39235-54994 GCF_000703405.1 Apaloderma vittatum
AAGGGCCACGGGATCACGCCGGCCCGTCCGTTCCCAGACGTTCTGCCACGCTCGTGGGTGAGACCGGAGACACAAGCAGCAAAGGAGCTGGGAAACGAGTAAGGCAGGGCTGCAGACCCTCCATCGCCAGCACGGAGATGCACCAGCAGCGTGGATTTCTCTCCGAAGAATGCGGAGCTGGTGGGAGGAGGAGGAGATGGGCTCCCAAGTCACTAATGGAAAATGCGGCGAGTCCGGCCACCTCCCCTGTGGGTTGAAAAAGGACTGTGAAATAATCCCTCCTTGGAAAGTTTCCCATGGAAATCTCGCAGAGATAACACAGAGAGAATTAAAAAAAAAAAAAAAAAAAAAAAACGTGCCAATGTTTGTGTGTGCAAATGGCGGAAGACCATAAGGTCAGGGGGAAGAGGAGAGTTTAAACAGGATGAAAAATATATATCAAAAAAAGTCCCCTGAGAGCCCCAAGGTCTGCTGATGACATTGAAGGGCTTTCACTCTGAGTTTCCACTGCGACACTGAGCCCAATGCAGCAGCAGCTGAGAGCTGTCAGAGCACAGCGGTCCTCTGGTAGCTCGTAAGAAAAAGGAGCTGGTGATTGCAACTGAGCTCCTGCGGATCGTGTCTCTTCGCTGCAGACTGTCTGCTCCCGTTACCTTCCCTTCATGGGTCACAACGAGTCCTCTTCAGCCCTGCCAGCCCCGCTTCTGCACACACTGACTTTGCTCCCCAGTGCTGCAGGGCTGGTACCTTGCAAACAGAAAAGAGACAAATTCTCTAAGACGGGAACCCTATTATTTGTCTTAAGACGGTGCCTGCAAGTCCACTGCACACACAATAGAAAACTGTTTGGTTCCCTCAACTGGCCCAAGGATACATGAAGACACAGCAGGTGGACACCGGAGGCCAGTATGGGAGAACAACGGGACGGCACGGGACAGCGCGATGGGCTGGGACGTCCTGGCACAGCAGCCTAAACGCTGTCATCTGTAGACACCTCAAAGCAGAGGTGAGTCAAAGGAGGAAAAAGAAAGTTGGCAGATGTTTTCAGAGGTCTCTTTCCAGCAGGGAGGAAAGGTTTGGAAACGTAATCCATGGAGAGTGTTGTCACTATTCAGAGGCAGGAGATGACATTTTTGAAATCAAAAGGAGACAGCAGGCAGAGTGGTGCTGAGCTGTGGAGAGTCTTGGAGTCTTGCTAGTGACAGCAGCTTGTGTGTGACGTGACACGGAGTGAGCAGGCAGCGCAAGAGGACGCAGAGAGGGCTCTATGTGGACAAACCCCTAGGGCAACAGCTTTTTCCTTCCATTTTCCAAACCTGACTGAGCCAGATCCAGACTGCTGCTGCCAACCTAGAACCACAGAATCATAGCCTAGGCTGGAAGGGACCTTAGAGATCATCTAGTCCAACCTCCCTGTCATGGGCAGGGACGTCACCTCTCGACTAGACCAGGCAACACATGGGGACCGGGCAGGAATTGAACCCGCAATCTCGGTGTTGTCATTGTTGTCAGCACCGCACTCAAACCACTGAGCTAACCGGCCCCCAACATGCCGCACAGGATATAGCAAAGGAACTGGATGAGCATCTGATGACTTTTGCTTCTATACATATTGACAGGAAAGGTTGTATTCTAGAGTTGTGCGTGAAGAGCTGGGAAAGTGCAAGCGTGGCCTGAATGTACCAAGGAAAAGCCCCGCACAGAGAAGGCTCCCCCAGATCACAGCGGGAAGGCAGGGCTGTCGACCGCAATCACGCAATGGCGCTGAGGATGGAGAACTCGCAGCACAGCACGTTTTTCCCAGGTTGAACTTGAACTGATGCTTAGGGCAGGATTCCCCTCGTTTCACCTCAGCCACCTTCAAGCTGCTTACCCAGGCCAAATCAGCCACGCAGGCAGGAATAGTCCATAGGCAGGAGTACTCTGGTTCAGAGCTGCTGGTTTTGCACATGCTCGTCAGAGAAGCAAGAAGTCAGGCTGCATCACTCACGCTGCCTTTCCACGGAGGGATCAGTTAGGTGACAACACAGCAAGCAGCTTCCAGCCCTCTCCTGCCACTGGGGAAGCTGTTGCCTGCCCAACAGAAATGCTGGGGTGCTGGGAGCCTGGATAACCCTCAAGGAATGGGGAAGAGATCTCCAGTCTCTCCTTCCAGATGAGCTGCCACCTGGAAGTGGACCTCGACAAGCTCAACAGCAGACAAGACCCAACATACTCAGGGTGTGTGATATCCAGGGGAGGAAAGACCACCCTCCCCTTTCTGCACTAACACTTCAGGGTATTTCCCTTGAAAAGATCGAAGCATCACATAAATCCCTGCCCAGAACTCTCACTCTCTCTGTTTTCCATGCGTGCAGGATAAGTCTGTCACAGGTACCAGTGGATCATGCTCAGCTTTGCCTGAGATATAAAGACAGAGAGAGATGTATACAATACATATTCATTTTTATCTCCAGTTGCAAAACTAGACAAACCCTGCTCATTCTATGACTGTTGCACTTTTCCCAAGCCAGGGAGGGACGTGCAGGCTTCTGGGGGTCTCTCATATACATGTCTTCATACGGGACACGTGGGCTTGCTTCCAGCTAAGGCTCTGCTGGAAGACGTCCTGCTGTCTGAAGATTAGACGCCACTCAACCCTGCAAGAATCTGAGGCAACTCCTCCTCAAAACCACTCATCTTCCCCTCTCTTAGATAAACATCGAGTGGTAGGAGGCTGCCAACAACCACCGGCACTCGTGGGATCACCATCCAGCTGGGAGTTCCCTTGATGGGGCCATCTGGAGAGGAGCTTGAAGCCATCTGATCCCCGGCACAGTTCACGAACCCGCTGCTCCAGATGTGACCTCGGCTGCTGGAGGCTCCGGCGGTTCTGGTGACACGACTCACACTTCTTACGAGGCGGCAGGACGGCCGCGGAGATGAGCAAAAAAACCCGGCTGCGGAAACTGCCGACACATCCTCTGCTCGCCAGCATTTCTAGGCTGTGCAGGAAAACGAGGTCCATGGAGCCCTTTTCTGAAGGAGGGGAGGCGGGGAATAGTTAGAAACTATTTTACCCCGCTGCTCTTCCCTGCAAGAAATAAAAACTTCCTAAGCTTCAGCGGTGTTCCACGCCGAGGCGCCCTGCAGAGCTGCTGTGCTGCCCCACGGTGACGCCCCACAGCCCAGCACCAGGAGATGCTGCAACATTCTCTGCGGGTGAAGTCAAGCCGCAGGTTGCAAACGTTCACAGGACAGAACCAGCATCTCCTGGATCTCTTCTATATCCAAAGGCTGCTGCCAGTTCTGAGTACCCTTCACAATGTATTAGTGCTTTCTTAATTTACCTTTCCTAATTGACCTGCGTTACTGGTGCAGCCATGCAGTAGGGCCACAGTTCTTTTTCTTGGATGCTGCGAGTGAGCTTAGCAAACTCACACAGTGACAGCCACATAAAGGTGCAATTTGCACAGGCACAAGTGCCCGCAGCTCTTAATGACTGCAACGAGCTCTGCCCATTACTCAGCACCTCAGCAGATGAAGCCCTTCTTGGAGTGCTGAGCTCAGCTGCCAGCCCCTCGCGTTTAACTCAAGATCCAACACACAAAGAGATGAACTAAGAATAAGTGATTGTTATTAATGGCACTTTGCAGCAAAACTAGCATGTTTCTGATCTAGAACTCAAAGCCATTCACAGCCCAGGTAAATAGACTAATTATCCTTCAATTTGTATCCTGACCCTACATTCCCACCTGTCGCAGGAGACCTCACTGCAGTTCTCAGCATTATGCTAGTTGGGGAAGAAGGAAAATATCCACAAACCAAGGCAATAACAGAACCATGCAAAAACCTACTCCCCCCGAGAGAGTGCACTGCCCAAGTAAGCGCAAGCCAAGCATTACGTGGCCTTTACAAATTCTTGTGAAAAACTGATCAACCTTTAGCCTAAGCTTCCTGAGGCTCTCTTTCTATCTGCCATGTTTCTCCAGCAGCACGGTGTCCCTCCCCGGTGATCAACCCCGACTCCTCGACAGCCTGCGGGTCTCTCGCCCCACGGCAGCTCTCCCGCCAAGCAGAGGGGCTGTTTTTTTAGTAGTGAAGGTCTTTGCTCAGTTCACGTTTTACAAACCCCAGCTCTCGCAGGCTGCTGTGGCACGCTTCAGACCGGCGCTTTGCAGATAACCCCACGCTTGGAAGGGCTCTTTGGTCTCGCGAGGGGACTGAAACGCACACGGCCGAATCTCAGCCGAGCGGCGTAAGTGCTCAGCCTCTCGCAACCTTGAAAACCACATCATTCTGCCATCAAATAGTTTGTTTAAATAAGAATGGCAAGAAATGCACAAACATTGAAAACCGCTCATTTAACTGCTGATCTAAAACATCTGCAAGAAATATTTGCTCTTTGAAAGTGCCGCTACTGTGCTGCTAACTCCACCAAGAGCTGCACAAAGCAGCCCAATCATGCCCAGGGTCTACAAGAAACCAAAGGGCGAAACCAACAGAAAGGTTTATAAAAAAGTGGCCACGTGCACCTGATTATTGCCCCATGTTCAGCGTACCAAGTCCTGAATAAAGAGACAAGAGCACCTAAGCATCCAGAAACGCACCAACTTCCAAGAAACCGAATCCCGGCGCACAGACACCAGGTGAACCTCATCAGGAGAACAAGCCAAGACCCTGCCGGTGAACTCCCTTGCTTCCCAGTTTTTAAAAATCTGGTAATTCTTCAGCCTTATCTCTAAACTGGCACAAAGGAGCAAAACAGAACAGCTGAAATCTCTAATCAGGTCACACTGCCTTTTTGTCTGAGGTTCTCCACACAAAGCAGTCAGTCCGGATTCCTATTTTTCAACACTTATGCACGAATTTCTGCCGCGGGACACCACATCCCATTCAGTTGTATTCTGTGTAACTGCCTGAGCAGCGGCAGATCCTTCAGGACAGGGAAATGATTTTAAACACTTGCAGTGAGTAATCACAGCTTTTTCCCACTCCTTCATGCTGGAGAAACTGAGCTGGGCTGGCAGCTGCCTTGTAACACTTCATGATCCAGAGGTCATGGGACTCAGATTGGCTACAGGCTTAAGACGCATCTGCCTGCACCACATCCCTAGTGAGCTCCTCCTCAAAAAAAACCAGACTAAAAACAAGGTAAACGGGCTTTATAACAATGAAAACTAGAAGTATAACTTTTCAATAGTGAGAAACAACTTGGGAAGATGGAATATTTAAAGGAAAATATATGTTTTATATGCAACCCTGCCCAGCACGTCCTTGCAGCTGGAAGCAAGTCGTTGGCTTTCTGAGCAGCAGCAGGCTCTGCCCATTCCCTCCGGTCCCGCTGGTCGTCTTTCCATCTGCTCCTGCCACGTCCCACAGCCTCTGCAACCTCTCCCCGCCTCGAGCAAGCCCAGCGGCATCCCAGGAGGAGGAATGATCTCACCTTCCTTCCCCGGCATTGCACCTCCCTCCGTGGCGCAGATGAAGGATGATATTCACAACCATCAAAAGGTCCAGTTACATCACGGGCTATATCAGGACAAAGCACACAAGCTCAGCTGCTCTCCTTCCAGCCACAAACTGGGAAGAATTGGAAAGTCTTTCTTAAATGCAGAGCCTGGCTCTCACAATCCCATTGCTGAAGGATGTTAGAGGCTTTATTCAGTTCGTACAAGCATTCTCACCATCGGTATGGCTTGTGTGCTCACTTCTAAATTATGCAAAATAAAATCCAGAAATAAAATTTGGAGTCCAAACTGACACCAGGGAGTGCTTAATTCCCAGTCTCAGGGACGTGGTCCCTCTCTAGGTGAAACATCTGCTCAGTGGACAGATTTCATAGGATTCAGGCTCCCAAATTAATTTTTGAAAAAATTTTTATTCTCGGACCCCTATCACTTCCATGATGCAGAATGTTCCCAAGAATTTCACATCCCATCTGTGATCACCAGGATTCTCTGGTAGTTGGTACAAAAGAGAGCTGAAAATTCTGCTCCCACATTTGGGACGATAAACCACAAAAAAACCCAACAACCCAACACCAAACAGGAATCAGATTAACGTCTGCCTTGAGAAGGGACCTGTCTCCTCAAAAGTAATGTTTTCATCATTAGAAAGGGACAGAAAAGGAAGTCCCAAAAAAACAATTCAGAATTATCCTCCTGCCAGTCATCTTCCTGCCATTTACCTAGAGGAATATGGGTTGAGTAACAGGCAGTCAGGTCCGGGTCTGTCTATTTGAACATCGGGTTTCTAATTGATTGTACAGTGCTTGGAATCCATTAAAGAGCTTCTATAAATTACATCTCTGTATAGGACAGGCTGCTGAGATATGCAGATGTTAAGAACTGGCTAATCCTAAGCAAACCTGGGAAAAACGTTTGCCTTCTCAAGTTTTCCACCAAATTAATTGTAGAGCTCGTGTCACTAAATCAATAAAACGAAAACTCTATAATCTTGATGTTTGCCACAAGCCCATAAATAGTCTGCCGAGAGGGAGAGCTCATTATTCCAGACATTTGGCCCGTATCAAACAGCGGCTCAGACTAAGACATTGTGTCATGCCTGCGAATCCCAGCTGCAGAAGGAGAGCCCAGGTGATCGTGGACTTACTTCAGGACTTCACACAGATCCTTTTACATTATGGTTTTCAAAGCCTTGACAAAGGGAAGTGTCCAGTTCAACTTTTGTTAAACTGCAAAAAAAAAAGCCGACTCTTATGAAACAGAGGGTGTACCTAACCTTGGAAATGCACACACGAGTGTTACTAACTTGGTAGCTGCACACAGTCTTTCCTCTGAATTTGCCATCTTCCCAATCCTGAGATCATCGCTCACCCTCATCCTCTTTTCTTCACTTCTCTGCGCGCAGCAACTTCTCCTGTTTTTCTCTCCATCCCTCTACGTGGGGAGAGCTCAGATCTTCCAGCCTGCCCCTTCCCTGCCTGGGTAACGGCAGTCTCTTACCTTCTGACCAACGTCTTCCTCTCTCCATCCCTGTTCAGCTGCCAGAACGGTCTGTCCGATCAAATCCCACTCCTTTCCACTGACCGCCCCTTACCTGCGTGACCGAGGCACCGTGAAAGGCTTCTGGGTGTCCCTTCATCTGCTCTTAAATGTCACCTTTTTCTCCCACCTCTCACGCACAGCTCTGCTCTGCCACCAGCCCGGGACCTCTACCACCTACTGGCACTTTTTTGGCTCAAATGCTCGTTTGTAACTCTTCAGTACAAAACACATGCCAGCACACAGGGTCATCCTCCCCATGTTTGTCTTCTCCCCCTCTCAGACTCCCTCTCTTTGTGCCCTTGCTGTTGAGAACGACCCCAGCAGGGCTCATCTCCAGGGTCACAAGTCTCCGGCAGGGCACAGAAGACAGACTTCCAAGCAAGGCAGTGCTCCCTTTCCACCTCTTCGCTTGTAGTCACCTGAACTCATCTTTCCACTGAAGAAGGAAGGAAAATCACGCTCTGTCCGACCCCAGGAACCCACCTCCTTGTCGGTCTCAGAGCCTGCAGAGCAGGGGCTGCTTCTCTTTACCTCCCTGGACCGATCCTTGGATCTACAAGGTGTTACAAACAAAGCAACTGCTACAACAAATGCAACTACCAGTAGATTTTTGATTCATTTAGAGCTCCAACAAGACTGACAAGCCTGGCAGCTGGAACACTCTTCAGTCCCCAAATCAAATGCAGCACAGCACACACAAGGCAGGTTTACCCTAGCCTGGTACCCCAGGCACCTGTGCAAGGCATCAAAGACATTTTCTTGCTTGCTGCTTGTTTATTAAGTCCATATTTTTCATGATTCGAACTGAAAACAAATGGGAATCCTTGTCTTGGAGTAACACAGAGAAGATAAAAGTCATGGTGAGTGGGATAAGAGGCTGGGAAATCCCTACTTGGCGCTGGAAGAAGAGTCCACCCAAGGTGGGTGCACCCAAGGACCATGCTCAGCCTCTGCCCCGTGTGGAAGCTCGTGGGCTGGCTCGCTGGGTGCTTACAGGGAGGAATGAAATCGCTACAGAAAGTTGAGCATCCCACACAAGGTCAGAGAGGAAATTGGAGATAACAATTGCTAATAATTGGCTGTAGGAAATTAGCATCAGGCTGCATCACAAGTGCCTGCCGGCGGGACGTGTCAGGAAAGCAGGCTGGCTGTACGGGCAAAAATAATTTAGGAAAAATAATACAGAAAACCAGACAAGCTAGAGTAAATCCTTCTGCGTTTCTCAAATTTCCTGGAAAAACAGGAATAAGCTGCAGAATGATCCCAATTTGTCAAGTGAAGTGACAAGAGATTCAGGACAGGAAACATTAACAATTCCCACTGAGGACTATTAAGACATTTTAAAGGGATAATATAATCGAGCGTAGCAGTAGGTGAGTTTGTGCGTCCCCTCTCACAAACGAGGAAACTGAAGCGTAGAGAGCAGAATGACTTATGCAAGAGTCACGGTGAGTCACGAGCCCCCCATCCCCAAGTCACTGTTCTCTGCTCCAACCACCACCATCCGCTGTCCCCGGGAGATGCTCAGGAGCCCAGGGAACAGCGTGTTCAGGAACTGCTCGGCACAAACACAGCTGGTACGAAAGGGAAGCTCTGAGCTGTGGGCACATGGGGACATCCTGCTCTTTGGAGCCAGCGGGGAGCTGGTGCGGGGACGGCCGGTCGTCATCGCGCCCAGAGCACGAAGAGCATTGCAAATATTTTCCCCTCCAGCTGTATCAGGGCTCAGATGGTAACTGAACGTGGGTCTGTGCTGACCGAAACACACGCAGGACTTGACGGGTTGGGTTTTCTTGTATCTGCAGCCATAAGGGGAAAGTAAAGGAGGTAGCGAAGAGCAGGCTGAATGGGAATGATGCTGACTCACGCTGCACGGACCCGTGAGAGATGATCAGCAAAGGTACCAACCAACTCACTGGTATCGTCATAAAAGCAAGGAAAACACAAAGTGCTTCAAGCCCTGAGCCCTGTCCCAACGACACATTTGGGACCTTGCATGAAGATTCAGCAGGGGTCAAGCAAGTTACCCCTTTGCTTTGCTGCTTTCTGCACTGACTCTACTCGCAAACTTCTCCCTTCCCTCCTCCTCCATGCACAGTTCCCTGCTGTCTGCCTTGCTGCTCCCGACCCAAGAGAACATTTCCTGAACACATCACTGAAAAGAACCAATTTTTTCAGTTTGGCTACTCTCTGAGTCACCAGGATAGTTTTTGTTGGTTGCTTGTTTTGCTTTTTTAATTAAACTCAAAATTAAAAAGAAAAAAAAATCCAAATTTTCATGAAGACATGCTAAGGGGAGAATAAAGCATCTGCTTCAAATAAAATCAAACTTTTCCTTTATATTAGCTTTTAAGTATATTCAAACCTAAGAACGCAATGATTTTCAAAGCAAAAAGCACATATTCTTTTCATTTTGAAAATATTTTTTCGCTAGTTGCTATTTTTCTCTGCTGCTATTCCCGAATGCATCTTTCAGGCAGCCCTTCTCTTTGCCTGCAAACCTGTCTCTTCAAACAATTTCTCCTTTCATCTTGTCAGCATCAGTAAAATTCCCAAATCCGTCCTGCCTTAAATTGCCACCCTGAGCCTTGTCGCCTTCGGATTGTTAGCTCCTGAAGCAGAAAATGTGCTCGTGCTATGAAAAAAGGGGGAAAAAGGAGTGTAAGCGTATGGTGCTCAAAAGAGACCTTATGTTCTTTTACGGGGCATGAGGCTGGTCCTGTCCCCTGTGCCACGAGGACGGATCCTGGTGAGCGTGAGCATCGTGACCCCGCAGGTTATCCTGTGGGTAGAGAGCACCAGAAAACCAACCTCTTCGAGGGAAAGGGAGACTGGTGGGGATTCCTGGAGAGCTGCCAGCACGATGGGTCTTTTTTTCTTCACGTGACAAAACCAGGGCGCGCTCTCCCTGTTTCCCAGCACAAGCTGGTTAATCATTTTCAGATCTCTAGGCAGTAGGGCTGTCCCTGGTAGTCTCAGAGCCAGTGGCATGAAAGCTCTTCGCTCTATTTGTTGTAAAGTCCTATCTCATGCACAAACAAAAAAATTTTGCACGTAAGAAACACTTCTTTTTCTTTTTCTTTTTTTTTTTTACAGGTCCTTTACAGAAGCAGGATGCACACGCTGATGCTCAAGACTTTAAAATCACGTTCCAGCGAGCACCTTGACACACACAGATTTTCCGAAGGGCTCTGCAGCCACGGGGCTGCCCAAATAAAGCCCAGCAAGGCCTGCCTGGCACTTCTCAAGACAGGGAAAAAGCAGGAACCCGCACCCCGCACGGCACTCAAATTAACGCCGAGCTGTCAGCCCGGCACCGACCAGCCCCCACAGAAAAGATTTTAACACCCATTTCTCCCTCCTGTGCAAAGCAGTCAGTCTCAGGAAAACCCTTTCCACTTAAAAATGCAAATTACAGGAATTCTTTCCTTATATCTAGGAATTCTTTGCTTATATCTAGGAGTGCGGCATAAAATATGATTATTTAACATAATAATAAAACATGATTATTTAACATAATAATAAAATATGATTATTTAACATAATCATAATCGGAGCAATGCGTATCCATGCGATGTAAACCCCTGGGGCTTTTGCAGCCCAAACCCCCAGGATTTGAGCAGGTTTGCAGGTAAAGAAAGGACCATCAGCTGCTGGCTCACACGGCAGCTGGACGGGCTCGGACTCCTCCTTTTTCCTATTAACGAGAGTTGGTGTCTTTGGGATAAATGACTCCTTTCAAAATAAACGGGGTGAATTCTTAAGAACTCATCTAAGCAGCAAAAGGAAATCCCCTGAATGAACCGGGTCCGATGCAGGGGTTTGGAGTGACACGCTGAGAAATTTTGCTTGTTTAGCAGAGAGGCTTTCTCTAGGGTAATAAAACTCTCACGTTGCTGTGCCAGGGATTTTCCATGAGGTGTGTGTGTCAGCGGGTGGTGGGAGCTGCAGTTTCTGAGGCCGGTCATAGAAATGGAGTGAGATCACCCCGGAGAAGCTGACCACAGATCCCTGTGAGCCAACAACGGCAAGAATTAGGAAGAGATCTGGGGAAGGGAGGTTTGCAAGAGATCTGGGGAAGGGAGGTTTGCAAGAGATCTGGGGAAGGGAGGTTTGCAAGAGATCTGGGGAAGGGAGGTTTGCAAGGGATCTGGGGAAGGGAGGTTTGCGCACAGCTTCACCCTGGCAAAGGGGAGCAGAAGGTGGGGGGTCAGGATCCCCATTCAGGAGGGAGCACGGCTGCTGAAGCTGCGCTCTCTGCTAATCATCCATGAGGACAAAAGTGGAGGACTTGGATTCATGTCTGAGTCAGACCAAATCGATGACTGGAGCGGGTCACAACAGCACTGTGAGCATCTCTCTCAAAGTTTACAACACGCTCCATTACACCACCATGGGTTCGACTCGCTCGTGTGTGGATTTGTACACACGCGGCAGTGTGAAGGGGAGGTAGTTTTTAAGGTGTGAATGCCAGGACACTCAGGTCTGCAACAATAAAGTGTTTTTTTTTCCCTAAAGAGGGAAAGAAATGGAGCAGCTTTCCAAAGAGAGCCTTCCTTTTGACGTAAAATGAAAACTACATTGGTTTGGGGATGTCAGTTAAGGTCTTTAACCTTTTATACCTTGTTATTGCTTAACAGTTGCAATCAACCAGGGCAAGAAGCCACCTGATGGGCCTCATAAAAGCACAGCATCTGGCTACGAAATAGAAGAACAGCTATTGACTGCAACCACCCCGCTACTATCAGGTTTCCTCGTGGCAATGCTAATGCACAGTGAACAGGCAACATCTCCCTGACAAGACCATGAGACCATGACAGACCTCGCTCTCAAATCGGGTCGATACCAATCTGCAGTTTCATGATGTAAGATTTCAGAATGGGCCTGGTGCCTCCCAAGTACCGGAGTGGATTGACAAAGGTGACACAGGGCCACTAAGGATTCATGGCGCTTCTCCTTGAATTTCTTTATAATCTTGTCGGAGGCAACAAAGCACAGGACGGCTCCAAAAGATTTCAAACCAATTACATCCCCCTGGAAGGATGGGTCTAGCCAGCAGCAGACCATGTGAAACCAATAAATAAGAGGAAAAATGAGACAAGGAGGAAATCTTTATGGGAGGAAAAAATGAAAAAAGACGGTGAAATAATGTCTTGAGAATGGATGCACTTTTTATAAAACATTTCCCAGAGATGGCCAGGAAAGGGGTCTGATCAATCGAGTATCTCGCGCAAAGCACCAGGCACCCTGCGGCTTCATCTGCAGGCTGGTTTCTTCGCTGCAAGAAAACACCCTCACAGACACAAACTGCTGAGGCTGAACAATTCGACGTCAGAAACTTTGCAAGACCCCGGGCTGGGGCCACCAGCTACGTACCCAGCACCTCGGGAGTCTGGCCTGACCTCTGAGCTGTGCGTACGCCGTGTCATTTAGAAATAAAATTTATTTCTGCAACCTGGCGCGTTATGGTAATGCCTGCGCTTGGCATTAAACGGCTACTATGTTCTGTCTCGCATCCAGACAGACCGCTGCCTGAAGTCAGCGCTACAGGAACTTTAAAATAAAACACAGCATACGTTCGGGATGACTAATACGTTCCCTAACGCCGGCTTACACGGAACGTGTCGGAAAAGTTGCTTCATCTTGCGTCTGTTGTTTAGGGAAATGTGATTCTGCGTCCGTGGCGCTGGGCTGGGGAACACAGAGACAGGGCTCGCCTCGGGGAGCGGCCAAACACCCTCACACCTCTCCCCAAAAATCCTCTGCAGAGCTGCTCTGCCAGGACAGGGTGATGGGCACGCACGGCAACGCTGAGCATCTTCAGGCACATCCACAGGGGAGTCCAAGAGTCCCTCTGAAACGGCCGCAGCTCCGGGATAACCCCGTTGAGGGGAACGGAGCCTTCTTGTGGGCTTTAAGGCAACAAAACCCAGCGCTCGGCCAGTCCCATGCTAGCTACAGCAGGGTGATGGCAATGGGCCTGACCCGTTGCAGCTCTATCTGTTGTGTTCTTGCCATTCCCTGGCTCCTTCCCTAAGTCGCTTCAGGTCACAATCATCACTGGCCGCCGCCACCACTTCAGCTCTCGTCTTCACCACCCACCACCAACGTGTATTTAACCTGGGCTGGACACACAGTGCCCACGTCTGGGGGAGAGGTGAGTTCTCTCAGAAGAACAGGCAGGCTTCCTTTCCCAAAGCACTATTTTACTCCTTTGGTTAGCTAGCTTGATCATCTGCTAATGAAATATTTCAAAATAAAAGCAAATTTTAACTGGTAACAGCAGAAAACCACAACCACTGACTAATTAAAGTTTTTTCTAACACACAAAAAAACAAGATCACCCAATGGCAAGAGTCGAACTTATGAATCCTGCTAGGGATTTCTTACATTTCTTTGGCCCCCTCTGAAACACACAGGAAGGATGATCTTTAATTGTTTCCCATAGACATGCTACTTATTAGGTGGTTTTTCATTTCTTAAAAGATAAACAGCAGTCTTAGACCAGTGCTGAATTACTGAAGAGTACTCTGAATTACCTGGAGCCAAGAATTAAGATAGACATCAAATTTAGATCTTGCATCCATTCTGGTTTGAGCTACTTTGGTTGGGTGGGATTAAAATCACACAAATATAATCCTTCATTTCTCCCCCACCCAAACCCCAGGCATCAGAAAAGATCTCCCCAGACACTTCTTATGCTGGAAACAACCCACAGGAACATCATTTTCAGGAGAAGGCTCTGGAAAGATTTAGAAGATATGGAGTCACATCAGAGACAGCCACAAGATGTATTTGTGCTCTTCAGCCGTCTTTGCGCAACCATCCGTTCAGAAAAGAGATTGAAGTGCTTGTTAACTTAAAGACAACTCAGAAAAAGAAAATTAAAGCAGTCCAGAGTATCTACTGCTCTCGAGGGTCAGGTGTTTACTGTGGAAAGTAAGCTGAAATCCAACTCTATCTGGCCTAAGGCTCAACTCCACGCGGCACCTTCCCTGTCCTGCCGGGATTGTATCAGTAACTCCTACACAACCGTGACACAAAAAGAGAAATAAAATGAGACACTTACCCTCCTTCAAAGATCTTGATCCTGACTGGCTCCCCTCTTTTGGTTACCAGAGCCTCTTCTTCGGATTTTCCTCTTTTATCCTCTTCCTTCTCAGCTCTAGTTATATCTTTTCGACCTTCATTAGAAAGGAGCGAAGGCAAATGAACCTATCTCCCCAAAAGAGCAAAACAATCCATGATTACATACAAAAAAAATCACGCTTAAGACAGACACAGACCAAACAGCCTCAGAAGGAGCCTGCAACCTACTGCACACGCTGCTCCTGACAGCTAAGGGCAGTAATTAGGACATCGGCTTAACAAATGGGGTCTCTGCTTCTGGAGGTTGAGCCCTGCTGGTTGGGTGACATTGACTGCGACCGCTTATGAGTTTTTTAATTGCCCCCCTGCACACGGTGCCTCAATATTAGCCAGCTCTGGCCAAGTGGGAAACTGAGGCATGAAGAGAAGTGTCTTGGCTGAGGACACTGATGGAGCCACGGGTCTCCGTTCCCAAAGCCACTGCTCTGTCCTTGGATAATCCTCTCTCATACACACAGCTATGAAGGGCTAGACAGGAGGCATCTGCAGGTTTCAAGTATTTAACCTCAACCTTCGGGTTTCCCCCACATACACACACATTCACACAAATTTGGGCTTTAGCCATGTAGACTTGATATAAATCACTTGACAGTCGGTGATTTTCACCAAAAATCTGTTGCCAAGGGCACAGCACAGAGAAAGCCACAAAACCCACGGGAGAAAACAATCCTCCACCTCCCCAGATGTTCCCAGGGTAAAATTTGCTTTTTCGCTGTTAAACTTGCCACCCCTTGTTTAGACCGAGGTTTGAGTCATGCACTGACATCTCATCTGGCATGTTTAGTATTATTTGTTGTAGTATATATACATGGATCTCTTAGAGCTGGTCCAGAGGAGGCCACAAAGATGCTCAGAGGGCTGGAGCCCCTCTCCTAGGAGCACAGGCTCAGAGAGTTGGGGTTGATCAGCCTGGAGGAGAGAAGGCTCTGGGGACGCCTTAGAACAGCTGCCAGCACCTGAAGGGGCTACACGAAAGCTGGGGAGGGACTTTTTATAAGAGTGTAGCAACAGGACGAGGGGCAGTGGTTTTAAACTGGAGCAGGGGAGATTTAAATTAGATGTTAGGAAGAAGTTCTTCACGCTGAGGGTGGTGAGACCCTGGCACAAGTTGTCCAGAGAAGCCGTGGATGCCTCATCCCTGGAAGTGCCCAGGGCCAGGTTGGACGGGACTCTGGTCTGGTGGGAGATGTCCCTGCCCATGTGGGGGGTTGGAACTAAATGATCTTTTAAGGTGCCTTCCAACCCAAACCATTCTATGATATGGACCTGACCATCACAGCTGCCTCTCCAGCTCTGTACAACGCAAGGGCAGCTCTCCACAGCCAGAATGAAATCTTGGGATGCTACCCCCCTACAACCTAACAGTACAACTACCCGGGGTCTCCAAAGCTTGGAGAGGGGAAAGCAGATTGCCTTTCACCCAGGTTACTTCTTACGCAAGGTCAGGAACACCTCTGAAATTCAACTGAACTGCCCACAGCCTCACTTTACGTGTAATTTATGGAAACAGACTGAAGGTATTTGAGATACTTGGGCCATTAGAGAGATTTTGGCCTGAACGTAGCCAAGGAACTGGCAAAAGTCTAAAGCAGAGCTGGTCACCCTTGACTCTGGAAAGAGT
>NW_009707475.1:55006-59792 GCF_000703405.1 Apaloderma vittatum
CCTGCCCTACCTTAGACGGTTCTCTTACGGGGAGTGGGGGATGAATCACCCAAGAGGAGCCTCTCTGTCTCCCATGGTTAGATGGGAAGCCAGAGAGGGACTAGCTCCAACCGGGACGTGCAAAATCCAGCGGGATGCAAGCCAGCCTGCAGAGCGGCGTGCTGCCGATACCACCATCGGAGGGACAGACTCGCTAAAAAGCAGCTTTGCAAATCTGAGGTCAGACATCTCAAATCTGCCGGGCAATTTCAGGAGCCCAGATGAGAGCACTAAACACACCCCGGACTGCTCTTTGCCCTTGGAGCCAGCCCGCGCAGATGAGCCCACATCCACACCTTCAGACCCACGCACCCTTCCGAGATGCCTCCTGGGAACGGTCCCTGCCCTGGCCTGTCTCCCTAAATGTGCCCAGGAACTGCTGGGAGAGGGCTATCAGCCCAGGACAGAACAGCGCCAGGAACCATTTTAACAATTTAATGGTAGGAACGTCTCGAGCCGGCGTCTCTGGGCACGGGCATGTCTGTGCTCGGAGGAAATCAGTGGCCGGAGACACTGAGCACCTTCAAAAATTAAACCTTGGCCATTACGACTTCACTGCCTGTTAGGAGCTTCCCCCTCGTAACAATGCTGGTGATAACCTTCCCAGTTCAGCTTCTTATTTACTGAGGAATACAAAACAATTGACTTTCTAGATGTAGCATGAGGTTTATTTATTGCAACTTTCGAAAGCACAAAACATAGACAGATGAAAGGCACCAGAGAGAGCCAAAAATCGTACAGTCACCGCTATCCCCTTTTACAATCTTCTTTAATTTACAAAGTCTGCAAGCCCGATACAGTGCAATTAGCCATCCCTACATGCACACCGAAGCCTACAGTCACTTCAGAATGGGTCTGCTCAGTAAATCCCACTGGCAATTTAAAAACCAAGCCAAGGACGCAGACAGTATATACAGCACTACTGCTGCTGGTAGCTCGCTGCATGCATCATTGTACAAAATACGAGAGCTGGTTTACATTTTCCGTCGTGTTGGCTGACAACTTATAGATACATAAAGCAGAAAATAGCGAAGGGAAACAGCTAGAGGAGAGTTAACTGAAGGATGAACCTTCAACCTCTGACTGATGCTACTTCTAACGCGGCTCCTGTTAATCGCATCTTCCTGCGTAACCACCAACTTCCTAATCTGTGTCATGTTTAAAAACCAATCGGAGGATTTCGCTCCCACTGATCATCTCATCAGAAATGATTTCTCTGCTTGGCATGAGGTCAAATTATCTCCCCCGAAATTAACATAATTTCTGCAAAACACGCTCCTTCAAGCAGCGGGTATTAATATTAAATTCAGGCTACACCATTTTCTAGGGGAATTTGGCAAGACAAACTCCGCCTTTTACAAAATTGCGCGATGAAAACCTGAACTTTTTTCAGCTCATGGGGCTTTGTCTAAAAGTTTTCTGAGTCTCCTGAGCAAACGCATGCAGTGAAATACATATTTTGCTGACTACAGGGCTGAACCACTCCTGCCGAGAGCTTAACCTTTAACCGGAGGGTAGGAGGGTCTCGGATTTCTGAAACACACACTCGGTGTGCATTTTAGCACCAAGTCAAAGAGCAAGGCTCAGAGGAGCACAGGCACTTCTATTAGAGAGTGAAAACAAGAATGGTACCGACACTGCTCAGATAAAATCCTTTGAAAAAGAGTGCATAAATATCAAGCATTAGTGTGGTTATTGCACTGCACAGGTTATCATCTCCCCCTACATCCCTAGAAATCCTGTCTTTTTGGATTCCTGCAGAAGAATGATGGAAATGCTGAAGAGAAACAAAGATTTATTGGATCAAAGAGACTCTACTGTGTATTTTAAGACATATTTATAAGCAGCAGCTGCAGCAGCGATTATGATAAATTTAATAGTCAGAGTTCATTTCATGATACAGAAATAAAATGAATAATCCATCAATATAAATTGACTCGAGATGAATATCAAATTGCGAAAATCCTCAGAGCAATTCTGTTTGCTCATCTACATGAACATGATCTGGATTAAAGGGATCTGTATGGTTCAGCATTAACCAAGAGGGGGCCTCAAAACGAGATCCGTAACACCAGGCACCTACCAGAAGTGTCTTAAAGGCTTCTGTGCCCGCACAGCCAACGCCTTTGGCGAGCTCTGCCCCTGCGAGGCCGTTGCTTTGCTCCCCTTAACTCTAAAGACCAAGTATAAAATATCCTCAGGGTACCTGGAAAAGCAGGTCGGCAGCTAAGGACATTAACTACACGGACCAAACGACACGGGTGTTTTGCCAAGACTCCAAGTCTAACCTACCGAGGCACTTTTATAAATGTCACTGCATGCCTTTACGCTTCTTTGGGGGGGGCTAAATACACTTGCAAATCTCCCTTTAATATTTTAAAATGCTTTTAAGCATGCCTCTCCGTGTTCATCAATGTGAGCTCAGTAGATGCCCAACCAGACAGAATCCCATTTCCCAAAGGTAATCCTTTTTTCGCTTATAACATGCAAAATGTAGGGAATTATAACAGCGTTTATATATATATATATAATTAAAAAAAGAAAAGTTGTAAAGCTGTTTGAAATATCAAGACAAATGCAAATCAAGTCTAATCCTTTGTGCTTGAGCAGTGGCAGTTCATGGTGCGGTGGTGATTCCTACATGCTCTTTTGATTAAAAGGCAAGTAGAAACCGGAGAACAGAAATATGGCACATTGCCTTGGAGCAGGCTTGCCTGCCCTTGTTTTTTTGTTTGTTTTTTGATTTTTTGTTATTACAGTGGGTTTTAGCTTCTTCATTCTAAAAGTTTCACTGAGAACAAGCGCTTACCCAACTGAGAGAGGGATGAATAAAACCCTACTAAACTAAGAATAGCAATGCCCCGTCCCTCGTCCCCCTCTTCCCACGTATCCAAATGGATGAGGAGAAATATATAGGATTGCATTACCTCTGTCATTTTTGGCTTCCTGGAGCTGGACGGGACAAGCCTGCCTGCCTCTGGACGCGGAGCAGTAGCCATGGTGTAGGTTTCCTTGCTCACCTTCTGCTTGGACCTCAGGAGGGACAGGGCTGCTTTAGTGGATATACCTGGAAGGTTAGGATTATACAAGCTGATACACCAGCTGGCATACACTGACGACCGTCGATCGACTTGCTGGATATGATTTGGCTTTATGTAGTTTAAATAGCACCAACTGACATTAGTGGTTGTGTGGAGGCTGGGGAACTGAAGTACCTTCTTCGTATCTGTACCTTCTCGAGACTTCATTGCACTACGAGCGACCTCAGATTGAGGTGCAGGGCTTGGAGGGTTTGGTGGAGACTGCTCCACCAGTTCTTTGGAGTCTTCTTTCTTCACGGGTTGCAAAGGTGCCTTGCTGAGGAGCTGCTTGCCAGCTGGCTGCTTATACTCTTCCAGTGCCTCAAAACTTGGAGAACCTGAATGAGACACAGCTTGCGGCGAAGTACTCGGGGTTTCCTTTGGCTCTGACTGCTCTGCGGACAAGCTAGGTGGTGTTTCAACCTCGACCCTGCCTTGGCTTTCTGCAAGAAAGTGAGATTTATCCTGCTTTTTCCCTTCCTCTATTGCACTGGGTGGCTTCACCACTTCCAACGTCTCTTCTGCTTCAGACACCTCCTCCTCTTTCACTCTCTTCTGCTGTTGTGTTTCCATCGTCAGCTCCAAACTACCAGCTGGAGAGAGCATCCTTTTGCTTCCACCGACTGTTGATGGGCCTCCTTCCAGTCCGAGGATGCTGTCTGACGGGGAGGTGAGGGGCATGTAGCCTTTTCGTTCTGGTAAGGGTAAGGGCACTCTCAAATACGGGCTCTGGAAAATGCTCCTTTGATCCTCTGTGATCATCTGGGCCAGATCGAAACCCAGCCCGTGAACATCGGCGCTGCAGACCAGGGTACCCTTGGCTTGGCGATCGTCAAATTTGGGGAGAACGAGAGAAGAGGAACTGCACTGGGACTGAGTGACCAGAATCTGGGAGAGCGTGGTGTACATGGCGCTGCCGTAGGACGGCATATTTGTCTGTATGCGAACGGGGACGACCAGCGAGACCACCGGGTCTGACCGCGCAGGAACAACGAGCTGAGACGCGGATACAGACACCGAAGGGCTTGTCGTGCGGGTCAGAGGATGCAACCTGCTGTCCGAGTCGTATTCCGTGCACGGGGAAAGACTGGAGGTCCCTGCTGCCGGGAATAAGCTGGATTTGAGCTGCGGTAAATGTCCACCAGCTTCACCTGGCAACTGGAGAGCAAACTGAGACTGAAGAGGCAGAAAAAAGGCCGAGGGGATGGGTGAGGAGCCGGGGTAATGCACCGGCAGGAAGGAGGGGTGCTGCCTGAAGGGCGCCTCGGCGGGGTGAGCCATGAGCGGCGGCGCGATGTGCAGCGGGCCGGGGTGGATGAGCGTTTGAGGGAGAGGCAGCGGCGGCGTCTGAAATATGGAAGGCGGGATCTGAGGCATGGTGAACTGAGCGGAGAGGATGTCGGACATGGTGTGCGCGGCGAAGAGCTCCGCGGACTGCCCGGGCTGCGGCAGGAGATGCTGGGAGGGAAAGATGGAAACCTGGGGGGACATGAACTGCTTTTCATGCAGCGTTAGCTGGGGAACGGGGTGGTGGAACACTTGGAGAGCTTCTGTGTAGGGCTGGGTGTAGGCTGGCTCAGGGCTGTCTTTTGGCTGAGTCTTTTCACTTGGGTAAGTACCATGAGAGGGCAAAGGGGATGAAGACGCCGGCTGATGGGGCAAACTTG
>NW_009707475.1:59826-60179 GCF_000703405.1 Apaloderma vittatum
GGACCTGCTGGGGACGACTCCGGCTCGTGCTCTGGGTGTCTCGTGAGGGGCGCTTGCCTAACGAGAAAGCATTTCCTCCTCTCCTGGGGAGCCGAGGAGGCCGAGGGGCCGGGGGTTGAGGCGGGAGTGGACGACAGGCTCCCGTAGTCAAAGGATTTACTGCGGGTCTCTGACATCTGGGAAGGATGGGACACGTTCGGTGTCTGCTCGGAAGCGGATCTCCGCATTTCCCTGGAATGATGATGGTGGCTCGGTACCATCAACATATGTGAGCCAACGCCAGGAGGCTTCGAGTGGGGCTCGGAGGGCTGGCCGCTTGACTCCGACTTGCCGTGATCGTCACGATCAAACGA
>NW_009707475.1:60319-69889 GCF_000703405.1 Apaloderma vittatum
TCTCTGCAGGGAGCTGCGAAAGGGTCTGGCTCCTCTGCGGCCACTGAAATTCCTCCGTTTTCTCCGGCTCCTTCGGAGGAGGCTCTGGCTCCGTTTCTGGTCTGTCAGGCTCTTCGGTCACCAGAATCTCTGGGACCTGGATGTTGGGCTGCCGTACCAGCTTGGGCTGCAGGGAGTGAGGCGGTCGGCTGTGCTGGGGGGTCGGCTGAGATGAGTTCTGGGACAAGGGCTTGTCTTCTCCTTCTAAGCTGCTCGCCTGCTCTATGGAGTCAGACTTCTCGAAGGAGCTCGTATGCTGGATGACAGAGATCTCCTTGGAGGTTGTTCTCCTCTCTTTGCCCTCCGCGCTCGACGCCGGTTTGGTGTTCCTGGAATGAAAGCTGGCGCTGACGTCAGAAGGTGCGGATTTACTCGGATCTGCTGGTGACTTAACTGACTCACGGGTTAGGTTTAAAGCGACGTCAGATGATGCCGGGTTTGCAAACTGAGCGCCTGGCCCAGCACTGGAGGAGGGAGCGTTGGACAACTCGAAAGCTGGAGGCTCCTCGTCGTCACCAAGACTCTTTTCCTTCCGTCTTTTCCGGAGCGGGGTGAGCTCCAAACTGCTGCCCAGCTTGTAATGCATCATCTGGGGCCACGTGTCAGGCTCCGCAACGCTTTTCTCAGCCTCTGACGAGGTATGGGAAGTGGAAGAACGAGGCTTGGAGAGCTGCAGTTCTGAGCAGTAGTATTTCTTATGGGCTTCATAATTGTCCCTTTTCTTATATCGAGCACCACACACGTTACACTCGTACATGAACCCTTTAACTTTCGGACCCTTCCGTGACTTTTTGGTAAGATCGCTTTCCTTGGTTTCAGGCTCCTCGGGAGGTTTGGAAACAGTTTCTTTGTTCGCAGAGCTAACGTCCTCCGTGACGTATTCTACTCCCAAAGGTAGCTCAATAGCTGGTTGTCGTTTGAGCATTCGAGGATGGGAAGAAAATGCTTGACTGCGGCTTAAGACTTCAGGCTCCATGATGTGATCATCAAAGGAATAGCTACCTCTAAAGGTGTGTGGGGAGCTTATAGTGCATGCAGCAGAAGGCATTGAGTGGCTTCTTAGGAGAGGCACTGTCTCTGTGGCACTGTGGGATTGCTGAAGTGACAACAATGATTGTTCAGGCTTAATTTTTTCACTGTGGGATGTCAACACTTTCGATGCATCCAACTGGCTACTGGAACCAGACTTGATATCAAACTGAAACGGTTCTCTATATACACCAGACTTTGGAGATTCAATGCTGCTACGTCTAGATAAAGAGCTTCTTCTAGGCTTAACACTATCTATTTCACTGGTATCTACGACAGCTTCATTAATCGTAATTAGCTTAGTGATGTGTTCAATAACCTGTGTTCTAGGCACAGATAATGGTACCATGCTAGGTTTCTCTTCGGTAGACAGGTGCGGAAACCCCTGGGTCGTGTTTGCGGCTAACGCCGCAGTCCTTTGCCCAATTCTACCACATTTCCCAAAAATAATTTCCGCGTAAGATTTTGCGTTGGTATTTGGCGGGCTGATCTGCTGCTCTGCACTTTCCGACCTGGAGAAGTAGCCGGACTCGGTACTCCCTTTGCTCCCGGGGCTCAAGAAAGCTTGTTCGTCGATGACTTTCTTCCGTTCGCTTAAGCGGAGTGCGAGCTTTTGCTTTATGGTATGGGTATCTTCGGATTTATGGCTCAGAGCCTGTTCTGACGAGGGCTCCGCAAACTGGGTGCTGTCCTCAAGAGACTGGGACATACTGGAATGAGACAAGGAACACCGGTCGTGGCTGGAGCCTTGGCTCCCTCCACTCAGCAAGCTACTGGACAACAGGGTGTGCTTCTGCCTGGGCGAGAGCTCAACCGAGTGGCCCGACATCGCGCCCGTTTCCTCCTCCGAATCTGTGCTTTCCCCTTCCGTGGGCTCTTCGAAGTCCTCGCCACCGATCCTCTCCATCTCCAGGCTCGACGGATACATCTCCGCTCCGATCCCTGAGGCCAGCCCAGCTTTGATCCGATGAGCGTGAGATTTTCGATGCTTGTACAAATTGCTCTTCGTCTTAAAAGAAAAGCCACATGGAATGCAAGGGTACGGCCTCTCGCCCGTGTGCGACCTGATATGTTTTTGGAGCACGCTCGGCTTCGCGCAAGGCCTGCTGCAGTACTGGCAAATGTATTTGCCCGGCTTCTGAGGTTTCTTTTCCTTCTTGTGCACTTCCTCGGCTTGTTTTAAGGAAACCTGCGAAGGGCGAGGGATGTAGACCTTTTGAACGGACGGCATGTCCTCTCCGGGAATGATCGGCGAATGGGAAGGTAGGAGCTGGCCGTGGTGAGAGTGAAGCCCGGGCGAGGAAAAGGAGCCAGAGGGACCTGGTCGTACCGGATCGACTAGCTGCCACGTGGGACCTTCGAGGACATGCTCCGGTTTCCCAGGAGACATAAATGCTGGTGACAGTGCGTGCTGCTGAAGCTGCGAGACGTGGGGAGGGTGCTCGAAAGAGGAAGGCTTAGGTTGCTTCTGATGTCCAGTCTTCTCCTGAGACTCCTCTCTGGGAATCGGCAAAGAACCAGAAAAGTGCTGCTGCGATATGATATCTCGGAGAGGGGTTCCTTGCGAAGGAGCGGAGCTGCCCTGGTACGTAGCTGCGGATGAAATACTAGCTTGGAAAGCCTCTCCTTTGGGAAGCCTCTTTCTTGGACTTTCCTCAGCCTTTTTTGTGCTCTTCTGGCTTTGTTCAGGATCCATGACCTTAAAAGGGTCTTTGAATGCTATTTCGGGAAGGTTTTGGCAGGCTTCATTTACGAATAATAAAGGTCTCTTCTGTAGATTCCCTGTTTTGCCTGCATTTGCTACGAAGCCGGAGCCGCCGGGAGATGGTTGTTGATTTAAGATTTTACTAAAGTGTCACTAGTTGCTATTTGATTCAAAAAAAAAATGTTTCAAGGTCAATAAAGTTCACATTGGTAACACATGACAAACTACTTCAAAGAGAGAAAACTTTCCAAAACTTTTAGTCCAAATATTTTCCTTGTGAACTTGGTTAAGGCTTTAAACCTTGCCATTTTATTTCAGTTGACAGTGGCAAGCCTTCAAAGTCAAGATGCAACCCACAATGTGTCTCTTGTTTGTTATGCAAACCTTTGAAAACTTGAGACTTTAGTGCTCATCTCAATAATGATCTTTTTTTTCCTGCGCAAGGAAAATAACACTGAACGGTGTAGTCCCCCTGTGTCTTCCTTCTGTTCCACTTTTGAGTTCAAAAGCCTTGGAAAAGATTTTCCCACATTTCTGTAATTGCATCCAAAAAGAAAACAAACAGAAAAAAAAAAGAAATTACTTCAGCATTTGTATTTAAGTAATTAAATGCTGCTACTTCTGTAGAGGATAAAAGTAAATGTTTTGCACAAAAGTCAATCAGAATAACTCATTCAATGTCTACCATTCACGAGACATCACTTTTAACGGTAATCTAAACAGAAATTGCACCAAGCCAAACCTCAGGGACTCATCCTCTGTTTAATGCACAACATAACCTGGCTCTGTAGCAGTAACCAAAGATGGTAACTCGAAGCACAGTCAGTCTCAAAAAATGTATCAAAAACGGTTTCAAACTTGAATTCCTTCTAATCTCCTGCAAACATTTATGGGTTTACGATTTTTGTAATTATATTTCCCTGCCAACCCACACTACGCGGTAAAGCTGGCTAAATGCAAAGCACTGCGGAGCGTAGCACACGCGTTCGCTGACAAATAAAAAGCTCATCTTTCCTGCACAAAATCTGCTCTTAAGGCTTACAAATCACCTTCAGTGTCGTTCGCAACAATAGCAGGTAAAGAGAAAGCACACGCACACGCTTTTACTGAAATGCTGCCTCTTTAATTTCCTGCCTTTTGTTACCCCACAATGGTGCAAAGCCAAGCGCTATAGCACGCACAGATTTCATACAGGCGGGACGTGGAAATTGGCCGTCTCTGAAGGGGAACCCTTCTCACAATGGATTTGAATGGGAAGCTCTATTAAACCTACCGCCCTTGTCAGCAAATACAGCTATTAACGAGACAGGAAGGAAGGAAAGGCTCTGATTCCCCAGAAATAAGGCAGCGTCGCCAACAGATGGGACAGCAAATGGGTGGGATACTCCAAAGGAAAATAAGGACAGTGCTTTTTAAGTGAGGCAAATGGACACGTGTAATTTATAACGAGAAAAGGACCATCTTCCTTCTTTATGGAGCTATTATCTGCCTTAAAGTGCAGTGCCTCGCGACGACAGAATTGTATTGGATTAATTATGGGAAACCGCTCGCAGCCCTGCTGCTCTGATCCTGCCCCACGTTGGTGGAGAGTGCACGGATGGGGCTGAAGTGGAAACCCAGCTAAACCGGGAGGCACAGGGGACTGGGATTTACGCTGCACAATGTCCCGACTTCAGCTTGAGAAGAAACACTGAAGAGCCAGCAGGAGAGGTTGGCTGTGTCCATCACGAAGACCTTTCAAGAATTACCCACTCCTCAGTCATCCTTACATCCCCGTGGACTCCCCACAATCGATGCGAAAAGAGAGATGCAGAGTGTGAGGTAGCTCAGTTTAATTCAGCAGAGTCTAAACATATGATAACACCCTAGGGCACATCATGACCAAGACTTTACAGAAGTGGCTAAACCCATCTATTCTTTGAACAGGACTGATTTGACCTCACCTTAGATGGTCAAAAGTCAGGGTTCAAGTCCTTAGACACAACTCCCTATACGATCACTGAGAGAGGTGAGTGCCAATGAGGGACCCAAGGCATCTCACGTTAAGGTCTCAGATCAGTGACGTTGATTGCCCTGAGATGTCACCACTTAAAGACTGGATTAGTGGCTTACTTGGCCGGCTGTGACACCCACATCTTAGGTAAATGTACAGAAAGTCAGTCCCATCCTTAAATTTCACCTCCCTTTTCCCCAAATACAGGTTCTGCTCTCCTCCAGCATGAGCTTTGCATCTTCCCAAGACCTGCAGAGCACCCGCGCTTGCCCCAGCTTGCTAAGAAAGGTGCCTCGTGTTTATGGGCTCATCGCTATGAGGAGTAATTAATTACATTTTGAACCCCCTTTTTAGAGAGTGCTGGCTCCTCGATGCTGACTAACACCAACCATGGTCTGGGCTAGATTTAGAGCGCTGTACTTACAGCACGGGGCTTACTCAAGATCAAACACAGCTGCCGAGCTGATTTATCACGTTGATTTTTGCCCAAGTTGCTGTTCCTTGCACAGAGCATATTAACTTGGGAGAACTGGATTTAAGCAGAGACTTCTTCAGCAAGCACATTGCCTCCCACGAGCTCAAGCACTCACGCTGAAGAACTGCCAACTCAAGAACGCCTGAAAAACATGTTAAGACTGTGTTTTCTCCTATAGGCTCCATATCCACTCCTAAGTGTATAATAATAAAGGTTGTGAGGAGCTTCCTGAGATGATTCAGTATCAACCCAAATGTTCCGTCCATCCTCGGCCCCCTCTGATGAACACATGGGCGCCAGCTGATTTTGTTGGGAACTCTGCACAAACGGTAACGTTCAAAGAATGGGTCAACAAACAAGCACACCTGCTGCCTACAGCAGCGAGCCCGGCCATTCTGGGGCAATTCAGGCTACTTTCTACATATTTTTTCCATTACTGGAAGTGGCCCCTGGAATGGCAATGGCAGAAGATAATTCTCCTAGCTGGACACAGTTATTCCGAGATTGAGACCTCCTCAAGGAAAATGCAACAATGCAAAACCAAGTGGCAGAAAAAAAGCAAAGTCCACCCAGATACAAACTGTAGGAAGGCTTCTCCTCTATGAACTTACAGGCATGGTAGAGGAAGGTGTTGCAGACACCTAACACTGCTCTACCCAGATACAACCTATAGTAGCTATGTCACATCATAGAAGAGATCTTGCTCCTGCAGTGGGCAGGGAGGAGAGGGCTGTCACAGGTCAGAGCTGCTCCTGCAAACGCGATGAGACTACCTCAGGTGGGAAAACCTACTTTTTTTTTTTCCTCCTTCATTTTCCCTCCAGTTTTTATTCTCTCTACCTCAGGCAAAAATCTATTGTCAGACTTCAGCCTGTTAACATTCATTACACTTTCCAAGTTCTGTTTTCTTTCTCAGAAAAGGCACATCTTTTGCTTTTACTTTCATCTCCTCCTCCTCATGACCTGAGTAGCTTCTCCTGTGTTCTGCCTCTACTCTTTTCCCTTACCGCTTTCCCTAAGCACGTGTCGTTCTTGCACCGCGCTCTCTGCAGAACAGCCCGGTGGCGGGGGACATCTTTAAGAAAAAATATCACGTGGGCTTTATGGCACATGGTTTCCAGCTGCTAACACTGGACGTCTGCGGCCAAATCCAAAGTACAGGCACTAAAAGCAGGGATTCCAGCTATTATTTCTGCTCGGACATCATTTCTTAGGGTTGTGCTTGAAATTGCAATGGAGGGAACATGGGCTGCTTCATTCGTAATGAGGGAAACAAAGCCTGCCCCCCTCCTGAAAGAAATCAGTGACAAAATTCCTTCTGATTTCAACGGGGCCAGAGTTTTCCCCTAAAGTATGAGATAAAATGTTTGAAAGCGCTCTTTCAGAAAGTCACAATTGTTGGTGTTTTGAATCACCTTACTATGGCTGAAATGAATTGCCACGAAGAGACCCAGGCACACTGTCCCTCCCAATTCTAAACCTCACCTAAGTCCTCCTAAAGGGTTGGAGGACAAGTTGACCCATGTCAAGCCTCTGTGTCTAGGACTAGCACCACATTTAAGCAGTCATACACCCAGACAAGCTCTTTACCATTGGTTTGGGGACTGGGATTTGCCTCCAACTGCACCTGACACCTGAACTCCAGGTGGGAACGTCCCTGAGAACACACGTGAAGGTATCAAGCCTTCCTCTATGTTGTGGTTGGCCTCCAGAATTCACTCCTTGGATGTGATGTGTGGAACCCTGCAGCGCTTGGCTTTCTGTCGCTTGCCTTTTGTTTCCAGGACACTCAACAGTGGATCCTCAAAAGCCTGTTGGTGGCAGAACTCTGGTGTTTGCAATGCTCAAGCAGACGGAAGGATTTTCTCTACTGTCTGGTCCTGCCCCAGCCAGATCAAGATCCAGTGGGATTACTGGGAAGCTATGACAACTCTGCCTTTTCTATGCTGTTCCAACCATATTGTACACCCCATTTTAGCCTGTTTCTAAGGATGCCAGGCTTAGGTGACAATGTCTGGTGTGCTAATAGGAAATCTGTCTGTTTATTCCTCGTGATAACTTTTAAGCCATTTGGCCAATCTGAATCAAATTCAAGCAACGACCAACATATTTGACATATATTAAATATATTCTGAAGCTTCTCGAGTTTTGTGCAAGTGAATTAGGCAAAGCACAAGCTCTCAGACAGGTACAGCTCCCCTCTTGCTGGCAGCCACGAAAATCTCCTAGCAATGGAAAAGCCACATTCAGCATCCACCCCTTTCTAATCTACAGACAAATCAACCTGGAGAGACACACCTGGGGGAAACCAGATCCCTTTTTGTCAGTAGCTCATCGTGTTCCTCAATTCTTACAAAATCTCTGCAAGTCTACGCTTTAGAAAAGCAGATTAGGTGACGGGCAAAGTGCAGGGTGGTAGGGAATTCTGCTGCCTGGAGATCGTGGTCTTTGCAACCAGATCCCAACTGGAGCTTTGTGCAAAAGGGCAGATGCCACCTTCAACATTCAAAGCGATTTACGACGGTGAAGGATTTATAACGTGAACAGTGGGCAGCTGTGGCAGATCTCCTGCCATTACCTCCTGTAACTAGACGCAGCAAAGCCAAACGTTACCGCAGCACTGGGAGAGCTCGCCAGGCAAAAGTTTCTCAAATATATTGAAGAAAAAGCAAAGCAAACCAGACAAACAGAAAAAGCAAGTCCTGTTCTCCCTGCAAAGGGCAGCGCACACATCCAGGGTAAGCCACGAGGGGAAAAAAACAGAGATTACTTACAGTGGACTTGGTAGTCTGCAATTTTGACGGTGTATCCCTTTTGTTTGCCCACGATTCGCTTCAGTCTGCAAAAGAAACAGCACGTTGGGATCGTACTGCGCGTATATTAACCTGTCGCCCCAGCGGTGAGCACACAGGACCGAGATCAGGTGCCCTGATGGGGACGATTGCCTGGTAACCGAAACCATACACAAACCCAGGCCCAACAGCTGGAGAAGCCCTCAGTGACTGCATTCACCTCCTTCGGCACATTTTCCCTGATGGCGATGTGCACACTCGCAGAAAACACGTCGCCACGGGGAAATTCCTCCTCCTGGACCAAGGAAACCACAGCCTGGCCGGTGCCAGCCACGGCAGATGCTGTGCAGAGAAGACCAAAGCTCCACATCCTGCCCTGGATTTCAGGTCTGCTTAGATCTTGGGTATTCAGAGCAGCACACAGGTGCTGCAGTCCTTTCACCAAAGCTCATATTTAGTCCCGAGTTTTGCATTTAGGCCATCTTTATTTTTAAGTAAGCCATTCAGTTCCTCCGCACTCAACTTTCACAAAGCTCCTGCTGTGACTGAATGGATCCGCACGTGGGTCAGGGTTGGATAAAGGAAAGCAACGTTCCAAATGTTGCTTTAAAATAATGACCCTGAGTATGGATTGTGCTCCAAATATACTTTATATGCAAAGTAAAAGACATTTCCTTCACAGAGAGCAAGCACTGCAACCTCACAGGACCAAACACCTCTCCCTCCCTTTCCTGCATGATCACATCGTTTCTGGTGGCAGCACACAGCACCTACTGAAGCACCTCCAGAAAACAGCTCTGACTGCACAGAAACCCTGTTTTTCGTACACAGTTTATGGTCTCTCAGGCTTTGTGATGAATCTATGAAAACTTCAAGGGACATCAGTTCAGAGACAGGAACTCCTTCCCCAACTGGCTGCTGCAGGACAGTCTCTGATTTTACAGCTCACGCGCCCAAATATCCTCAAAGTTTTGACCTTCACTCCTGCCACCTTCTTCAACTTGCCTTCAACCTCAGCTTGCTGCCCCCTTGCCTTTTTACCGCATGATGCCCAATTCTGGACTGCACCTGCCTTTTATCTCTACAATCTCCTGCTACCACAGACCTGACCACGCTGGGCAGACCTCGACCTCCCTCGACCTTTGCAAGCCTCGGTGCCACCTCCCTGGGCCAACACCAGCTGTGGAGAGATGAGAGTGCAGCGGGAAGTCACCCGAGCAGCCCATGTCTCCAGAGAGCTAAAATATCTCATGGGCATGTGCTGGGACATCCCAAAGGACATATGCACCTCTGTACGCAGACACCAATTCCGTCCAGGGAGACAGAGACACACAAACATCTACAGAGGAACGAGTTTGGAAATTAAACCTGAAGTCCTCACTTGAGAATCACAGAAATGCTGAGGCTGGCAAAGCCCTCTGAGATCATCACGTCCAGCCCATGCCCCAACACCCCCACATGGGCCAGAGCAGGCACCAAGTGCCACATCCAGCCTCTCCTCAAACCCCCCAAGTGACGGTGACCCCACCTGCCCCGC
>NW_009707475.1:70272-82073 GCF_000703405.1 Apaloderma vittatum
CAGCCCTGCCCCTGCTGCCCACACCATTCCTGATACAAGTCAAGATGCAGTTGGCCTTCCGGGCCACCTGGGCACCCTGCTGGCTCGTGTTCAACCAGTTGTCAACCGTGCCCCACCACAGCCCGGAGAAAAAGGTCATTGTTTTCACCATTTAAATTTTCATTCTGGTTTGGCCATCCAGACTCCCAGAAGGTGTAAGTTCAGGACGAACGAAGCAGCGGCCAGACAGCACCGCAGTGCCCCCTGAAATCCCACCAAGGCACAGACAACAGCTCAGCTGAGTTGGTACCAACAACCCTGTTTGTGACTGGCAGGAGATGGCTCTCCCTGTGCTCAGCCACAAAATGAGCGTTATCTCCACAACGGGGGAACATTGCTCAGGGGGAATCTCCATCTCCCCTCTAACCCTGCTTCCAGCCCATGTCCCGCCCTGAACCCACCCTATCGCCTGCCCAGGGTGAGTTTTATCCCTTCCCAGTGGCAGCTGATTGTTAGAAAATAAATAATTTATTTATTTTTTTTAAGAAAGCAACAGCTTTGCTCTGAAGCTACAAACTCAGGTATCTACCAACATGATTAACACATTCGCTTCTTAAACCCATTTCACACAGGCAACATCTGCCAAGTCGCTGTGGACTCGATGAGGAAGGGGGTGGTGGAGGGAAGGCAATCCAGGGCTAAACTCGAGTCACCCGGGCTCAATTCCCACTTTGGTTACACGTTTCCTGTGTGAAACTGGGCGAGTCATAACATCCTCGGACCGCGTTAGCCCCTGTTTCTAAACCGGGGACACTTCCCTATTTTTGCAGATGTGCCGTGAGTCATCCCCCAGTGTCTGTGGGGCCCTCGGATACTACGGGAAGGGAGAGACCCGCGGAGATAAACAGGGATCTGTATAACTCGAAACAGACGGGAAGACAGTCAGGAGACTTTCTCTGCTCATTAAAAAGTCTGAATGCTGTGCTTATCAACTTTTACTTATGCCCCAGCAACTTCCCTTCTCACCTTTCCAAGGAGCAAAGGGCACCGGTACGTGTACCACAAGGGAACCAGACAAACATAAAGCAGCTCTGCTTTTTTGACAGAAAAGGCACGTGCAAAGGGTTAATCTATTTTCACAACTTAAAAGTTTGTTGCGTTTTTGGGTTTTTCTTCCAGAAAAGCATCTGAGTCGGAACAGCGCAATTATTGCAAAATCTGCATATTTTAGAGCTAAACATTCCCAGAAATAGTGCCACCGAAACTAAAAGTGAAGGGAAAAAAAAAAAAAAAAGAAAAGAAAAAAAGCCAACAAGGCCCGAGCAGCCTAGTGAGCATCACCACCAGCATCACCACCCATGAGGCAGAGATGGAGCAGGATCTCCTCACCACAAACCCTGGGCTGCCCGCACCAGCTCGCAGCTGCATTTGCACCACGAAGCACAACTGGGACTTGGAGGCTCCTGCAGACAGGCAGGGCATGCCAACACCCCACTCATACTCCAGAGGGTTTGATGGGTTTTTTTTTTCACATTCATCATGAAACCAATCCTGTTTTCTTGCAAAGAAAACTCAAGAAAACCAAGCTCTCTTGCAACGTTTAAGAACCAGTCAATGCTTGTGGCTGTGGCGAAGGATCGCGTGCATCACCGGCACATCCCTTACGTGTGGGTGCTTAGTGGCACAGCAGGGCTGGGTGAACTGTCAGATTTGATCTTAAAGGTCTTTTCCAACCTTAACGGTTCTACCATCTCCTCCAGAGGATTGTAAAAAGATCTCTTGCTGCTTTCACTTCTCACACACTCGTTAGTGCAAGAAAGTCATTAGCAAACTAATATTTTGAAACTACCGCTGTGTAATGATTCTTTCAAAATTCATCTGAATTGAACACTCCAGACCTGCCAAACCACGAGTGGGAAGCCAGCTACAGGGAGATGGGGATTCTTTCCAAGGTAACGTGTCTTGCACACAGCCACGGCAGTAATTGCCTTACGTTCCCCCTGCTGAGACTTATGGTTAAATTCGTGTATTGAGAAAGGTTCCAAAACGTTTCTAGAGAGTTTCAAGCCACAGGAGTGAAAAAAAGGAAAGGGACAACTACAGTTCAGATGGAGTTTACGATTCCTGCTCAATCTCCTAATTGCAGGGTGAGCTGGCAAGGAATGAGGTTTTGGTCAGTACCACAGTTCCTGCGCTCAGGGCCAGCAAGCTCTGGAGAGATCAGCTGAAATTGGTTCCCTTTGACCTTCCCCTGACTTATCAAGGAACCTCACCTCAGAAACTGCCTTGCCTTTCTTCCGTGGTCTCACACAGCCGTGTCGGGACAGCTTTGCTGAGCACAGGGCTCACCACACGCAGGCTGCTTCCTCCTCCGTTTGCCTTGTGCAAGACCCAACGGACAGTGGAGGCACGACGCAGACCCCAGGCGGATGTAGGGAATGTCCCAGAATAATTTGCTGGGGAAGATGCAGAATCTTGCTTGAAGGTGAAGCTCGTCCTTCCGCAGAGGGTACACACCAGATCTAGACACCAAGATAGAGTGAGGTCCTTCCACATCACTGGCCCTCACGCTCAGACAATTCTTCCTTGCTCTTTTTATTTCCTGGTGGCAGACTAGCCTCAGTTGCTCCAAAGGTGGAGGGTGGAGGCTTGTATCTGCTTCTCCTGCCCTGAGCAACAGATTCCTCTCACTCTCTAGTCACCTCCAGGGCTTGGGACAGAGCTGAAGGAAGAGGGACAGAGCTGGGGAGGGACTATTTACAAGAGTGTCCAGCGACAGGACAAGGGGAAATGGATTTAAGTGAAAGAAAAATTAATTTAGATTGGATCTTAGGAAGAAATTCTTCAGTACAAGGGCGGCAAGACTCTGGACTAGATTGTCCAGAGAAATCGTGGCTGCCCCCTCCCTGGAGGTGTTCAAGGCCAGGCTGGATGAGCAACTTGGTCTAGTTGAGAGGCGTCCCTGCCCATGGCAGGGGGTTGGATTAGATGATCTCTAAGGTCCCTTCCAACCTAGGCCGTTCTAAGAAGCACACTACGGGAAGGGGAACAAAGACAGATGAACCAGAGGTCAGGCTGCCAAAACGAGAAGAAACAGATAAAAGGCCAGCTTTCAGGCATCGCACCCAATGCTGTCTCATAGCATGGGCTTCCATTTGAGAAGACCTGTAAAGCAGCTGCTGGGATGAAGGACCCGCTGCAGCCTTGAAGCCAGGTTGGTATGCGGACCTGCAGCAAGTCAGAGAAAGCACGGGTCATGAAGTGGCTGGTTTGGATGTGGCGGAGGCTGGCCTCCCCCCACTGCAGCCTCATGCAAATCCACACCAGAGCCAGAACCCCGCTGCGCTGCAGGCACGCCGCAGCATCCGCATTTGAGAACCAAGGTTAATATCACAGTAACACCGTAGCGATTTCAGTGCTCAGTGCGCAAAAAAAAAAGACCCCAAATCACCCACCAAAATGGAAACAAGTTTGTCCCAATGCTTTTTGTATTTCATTTTACCCTGCAATGACACACAGCAAGTCTCAGGTCCTGACTCCTACTTACACATCTGGACTGTGCTGCCCATAAGGGACCAGTTTGGAACCTCCTCTCCCGTTGACTTCAGGAGAACAACTAATGGAGCAAGGCGTTACCCAGCAAGCCTGGAGCTACGTAAATTAGACAACCCAGAGGATCAGAGGGTTGGAAGACCTCTCCTATGAAGTAAGGCTGAGAGAGTTGTTCAGCCTGGAGAAGAGAAGGCTCCAGGGAGACCTCAGAGCAACCTTTTAATACTTAAAGGGAGCCTGTAAGAAAGATGGGGACACACATTTAGGCAGGGCCAAGGGGCAATGCCTTTCAACTAAACGAGTTAGACTAGATACAAGATATTTTTTACAATGGCGATGGTGAAATACTAGCCCAGGTTTCCTAGGTGATAAAAGCCCCATCCCTGGAGACATTCACAGTCAGGTTGGACAGGGCTCTGAGCAACTTGATTTAGTAGAAGAAGTTCCTGCTTAGGGGTGACCTTTAACAGTCTCTTCCAACCCAAACCATTCCATGACTCAAGACAACAGTGAGTGCCAGCAAGGAGAAGCCTCACGCAAATCCACACCAGCCCCAGAACCCCGCTGCGCTGCAGGCACACCACAGCATCTGCATGGGTCCTTCAGCCCAGCAGCTGCTTTGCAGGTCTTCTCAACAGCAGAAGGACTGTGTGTAATAATGACATTATTGCCTCTGCCTTGCAGAGTATTCTCCTGCGTTTTATACACACAGATTTTGCTACCTGTGATCTAAACCCCACACCAGACCACATAACTCCTACACAGTTTTGCTTCATATGGACACAGAGAAAGCTCAGTGAAAAGGCTGCAGATTGGACCTCGTAATAACTCGTTTGGCCTTCCTCAGCTCTCCACAGAAGGGTAACGCCAGGCACAAGCCTGCTTGTCCCAGCTTCTTGCATGATGCTCACCAGCCGAATTAACGTAATTTCCTTTTCGGTTTATTGTGCATTTCATGGGCTTCCGGAGAGGAGTATTCCCCTCAGGCTTCACTAAAGAAAAAAATAAAGGGGAAAAAAAAACCAAAACAAAACCCAAGTGTCATGGGCTTGTTAGCTGTATTGTTTAACTCAACCTCTGGTTTTCCAACAGTTACTGCAGGAGTTGAAGCCATTCAACAATTGGGAAAATAAGGAATTTTGGTGTATTTCATAAACAGAAGAAGAGAGGGCTCCCTCTCACATGGCTACTTGTGGCTGATTGCTGAAGTGACCATAAATGAAGGACTGATGGAGCTGCCTCAACCAAGTGCTGTGTCCTCCTGCCCCATGGAGAACTCACCCTCCTGCCGTGATCCCGAGGAATCTGCCCTAAGGATGTATTTGCAGGACACAGAGGGGTCAGTGATATTGCCTGCGGGACACAGCAGGTTTGTACAACTCAACAAAACCCAATGAGAAATCTGAAGACAATGAAAGCAATAAAAAGAAACTTGTAACATGCAGATTCCATCTCTGCTCCTTGATAATTTTACTCTTTGAGCTATTACACAAACAGCTTTTTGTCTCGTTAACAATAAAGCAGATGCAATTAGGCAAAATGCAATAAAACTGGAGCAAAACAGAATTAAAACAGACTCCAAGATTATTGTACAACCTCGCTAAAATGGCAAAGTGATCCTTCAAGCTGACATCACAAAGAGTTTCCAGTTTGCTTTGAATAAAGAAGCACCGAGAAGAAACGCTACAGAAAACATCTCTACACAAACGACACCTCTCACCAGACGTGGAGGTCACCGGTGGCTGCGAGCTGCATTATCCTTCATCCTCGTGCAGAATTACAGTCCAAGCCCGCAATAAGGTTCCCTCTTTTCATACAGGCAAAGCAAAACACATTTGCACCTCTGTGTGTATCTACACGCACATCAAACTAGGCAGCACCACAGAGTGCTCAACGCGCTGCGTGATTCGACAAAACACAAACACCTGTCAGGGCTTCTCCCGTTTGCTATTGCCAACCTTTCGATGTCAGCACATACGTACACCCAAACTGATGCCTTTTCCACAGAATTGCCTAGATTGGGAAAGATCTTTAAGATCATGGAGTCCAACCATTAACCAAACACGGACAACTCCTCCACTAAACACGTCCTTAAACACTGCGCCTGCCCGACTCCCAGACACCTCCAGAGACTCCATCATTGCTCTGGGCAACCCGTTACAACACCTGAGAACCCTCTCAGTAAAGAAATTCTTCCTAATATCCAATCTAAACCTCCCCTGGGCCAACTTGAGGCCACTTCCTCTTGTCCTATCGCTTGTTACTTGGTTGAACGGACCAATCCCCACCTCGCTACAACCTCCTTTAAGGTCATTGTAGAGAGCGATAACATCTGCCCCCAGCCTCCTTTTCTCCAGGCTTTTCTCCCATGACTTAATTTCTTTTCCTGATGAATTAATTTGTGCAAGATTACACAGCAGCTTCGGTTTTCTGCCCTTCAGATACACGCAAGGTCTGCAAAACTGGGTATTCTTCAAGCAACATGTTCATGGGATGGTCCAGCTGGGCTGCAAGCAGTGCTGTGGAGATGCACTGTCCCCCAGCTGCCAGGTGAGCAGCTCAGAGGTGGCAACCAGCAACACCCAAAGGCAACACGATGGTCTGCCTCATGACCTTCACCCACCCTCATCCTCACCACACACGTGTTTCCGAGGTCCTACGGACAGAAGGACATCGTTGCATTGGTTTTGCAGCCTGGTGCCACTAGCAGATGAAGGTGTTCTGAAAGCAGAGACCAGCCAAGCTGGAAGTGGGAGCAGCCCCTGCCTGAGCCAAGGCTCCGTCTTTGATGGATGCAGCATCTTGCATCCCGTCCTGGGGGCACGGAGGGGACCTCTGCCACAGCTCACCAAGGGCTGGCAGGTCCCGCTCTGTAACACATTACTGACGGCCCAACGCTGGTGTTCAAATTTGGTTTGGCTAGCCCACACACAGTTGGGTTTTTTTTTTCCTTTTAATGTTTTCTGGTTTATACTTCTTAAAAAAATAGATCACTAAATATCTATGGGGTTTTGTCATTTCCCTCTCTGACAAAACAAAATAAACTCGCAGGGTTTTAGCAAACTCTTGGGATGTGCCAAGGGATGCATCCTTCCAGAGTTTAAATGCCAGTCACTGGTGAAGGTGAGAGGCGTTTGAAAGGCAGCCAGGAAAATCTGGAGTATCGCACTCGACGCGTACAACACCGAAATAAGCCAAAAACCACGCGGGCCACAACCTCCCAGGCTCCTCACCAGGGTGACTGACTGGCCTGGTCACCACAGCTTCAGCAAAGCTAACGCAAGCTCAGCAGAAAAATCCCACAGAGAACTTGAAAAGGTTTCCCTTCTCAGCTTGCTGATTTATTTTTGTTTTTCTCCCCCCCCAGCTAAAAAAAAAAAAAAAAGGAGCAGAAAGGAGTCACTTTTGCTCAATAAACTGCAACACTGAGGCACATGGGAATGAGCCTACCTGTCCTTAACTCCAGTGCCCTCCCCCAGAAAATAAAAAAAAGCAAGTATATATTTTTCGCCTCGCTTCCCCAGCTCACGGCATGCCAGGCGAGCGATCCTCGCCGCTGCGAGAAGTTTGAATCCTAGAACTGTCAGGGTTGGAAGGAACCTTAAAGTTCATCCAGTGCCAACCCCCTGCCATGGGAAGGGACATCCCCCACTAGATCAGGCTGCCCAGAGCCACCTCCCGACGGTCCTTAGCCTGGCCTTAAACACTCCCAGGGATGGGGCTGCCACCCCCTCTCTGGGCACCCTGTGCCAGGGTCTGCCCACCCTCATGGGGAAGAACTTCTTCCTCACATCCCATCTGAACCGACCCATTTCCAGCTTCAGTCCATTCCCTCGAGTCCTGTCCCTGCCCGACATCCTCACAAGCCCCTCCCCAGCTTTCTTGTAGCCCCCTGGAGATCCTGGCAGCCACCAGAAGGTCTCCTCGGAGCCTTCTTTTCTGCAGAGTGAACAGCCCCAGCTCTCTCAGTCTGTCTGCACAGGAGAGCTGCTCCAGCCTCTGAGCATCCTCGTGGCCCTTCTCTGGACACGCTCCAGCACGTCCGGATCTCTCCTGTAGCAGGGCATCACTTCATATCATCATCTCACCAGATCCCATGAGCTGCACACCGGGATCTGGAAAATATTGGTATTTTCCTTGGAGAGCCACAAGAAAATCCAAGCAGAGATCCCGCAGACCTGCGACAGGAGCAGCTACACCGGTGCCCCCAGGCTGGTGGAAGTTTGGGACTGAAATCTGAGGAGCGCTCATTAAAAGCCCTTCTGGGTAACCCCAGCCTGAATTTCCCACATTTTGGACAGGAGGGATTTCTCTCCTGGCTGCCGCCCTCTCTCCACACGCACTATTCCAGCATTGAGTTAGGCAAGTTCCTAATCGCTTTGATAACCCGCAAGGATATGAGATACTACAGAAATACAAATATGCTACTACAGAAATACAAATATGTTATCAATTCACTGAATTAGGATGCTGCAAAAGCAAGATGTAAATGGAGGGATTACCATACCTGATAAAATTTAAAAAAAAAAACCACAAAAAAATCCAGATCTTCCTCAGTAGCATGTTATTTTCTGGATGCAGCACCAACACACAACGCTGTATTTTGCCAGTCTGCATCTTTTTTAACCAATCACAAGGAGGAGATGCTGAAAGATTGCTGTTTAAGTGACAGTGAAAAAAACCCAAACCCTGGAGGCTCAGTGGAATTAACGAGGAAACACCGATTCAGGACTAAAGACAATGGGGTTTTTCCTACCCCCAACGGAAAGAAAGTCAGAAAGAGAAGAAAATGGTCCTTTTATTCGCTACAGGCAAAACCAGAGCTTCTGATCCTTTCACCAGGCTGGCAACCTCCTATTTACAGTCGTGACTCGTTGGGAGCAGATACTGAATTCATTTATATTTTGTCACATAACAGAAATGGTGAAAAAAAAAAATTGAAGTACGTATTACACACGCTGAACAAGTGCCTGCCTGTCTCCAGTGCCACCTTCATCTTCAAAACTTCCTTGCAGAAGACTTTGCTGTGTTTTCATGATGTGGCAGGAGTATTAGCAGAAAAGTCTGTTTAATTAACACAGCTTTTCTCAAGATAAATATTTTCTCAGATGGGAGCAGATCCACCAACGAACGTGGAACCAGCTGCAATGCTTGGTGGAGCTCACTTGATTTCTCCTCCCCAACACGGCCCAAACCTCACCTCAAAAGAATAATGTACATACCGCAGGGGTCGGTGCACATGCACACCCGAATACAGACACGAGCGATTCCAAATTCTCTCTGCACAAGGGTGTGAAGATACGTCACCCTTGGAAGACCTTGGTGTTCCTCACCCCAGCAGCAATAAACAGGAAACGTCATGTTTTTGAGCTCCTGTACTGCCAGCAAAGGCCAAGCCAAGTCACAAAAAAGCAGAAATAATTTTAAATCAAGATATACGTTTGCTTAACAGGAAGGAAAGTAAAAAACATGACCGAGTTTGGAGGGAATGTTGTTAGCTTTGTAGGAAGAAAAGAATCAAGTCTGGACAGTGTTTGCTTCCTTGTCATCACAAGCTCTAAAAATCTCCCTCACATGCACATACAAAAATACACCTTACGCCAGTGAAACGGAGCAGTGTTTAATAAGAACCAGAAAGTGGCTTGGTTAACTTCCAGTGATTGGCCTCTCATTAACAGATTCCTCTTGCAGATGAATGCAAATGTTTACGCAGGGACCCATCGGCTCTGTGTCCTTCTCTCCTGTTTTTTCCCCTCGTAAACCTGTTCCTCAGGAATCCACAGCACCAGCACTCACTGGGGGGAACGAGAGAAAACCCAGAGCAGGATTTTCCACATCTTCACTGCCCCAGCCAGGACGTCCTCTGCACCAGAGAGCCTCCACTCTCTTAAATCCAACTGCATTCAAGTATCAATCCGAAAGTTCCCATCCCCGACTCCTACCCAGGGATGCAGGGATGCTCTCCACCTGCAGCTTCCAACGGACTGCTGTGGGTCAGGCGGAGAGCTCAGCTGGTTTTGGATGAGGAAGCTGCTCTCCACTTCGGTGGGACAAATTTACTGAGCATACAGCAATGTGGCAGCATAAAGAACCAAAATGAACACCTAGAGACTTCCACCTGTGCCTGAGATATAAGCAGCGTTCCTGGTTTGAAAAGCCAACTTAACAGCCAAGAAGCCTGGGGCTACCCTTTGCTTGCTCTGAGTCTCCAGGCTGCTTCAGACAAGGCCATTTCCTCCAATTTTTCCCTTCCCTTTATCTCTGTAAAGCTTTGAGAGCTCCCAACGGGAACACGCTTCAGGACGCAGACCTGGAGTCCGAAGCCACACGAGTCCACCACAACACCTAGTGCCACGGCCGCAGGTCCTACAAGGACGAGCAGGAGGATCCAACCCAGGAGAACCTGCTCTGAAGGACTTTCGGCCCCAGCTCACCCCCAACCAACTGTGCAAAACCCTCTGAACTTGACGGCACAAGAAGGACCTCGGTCATCTTTGTTTGGGGCCACCTGAACACATCGAAGGAAGAGGTAACGCATGAGATTTGTGCCTCCTCCGTCCACCTGCTTATTTTTGTAGGGCAGTTATGTAGACACTCCGGTATTCAAGAGAAGCAACTCATTTTTTTCTGTCTTTCCTCAGTATTTAATTGGCCAATGAAATCTGTCCGGTGAAAGTACCCACAGCTGGAGCCGTTAAATTGAGATGTGACGTTGAGAGTCACCATTTTTTGCCAAAAGCAGATGGGAATTTACAGAACTTACCCCAAATCAAAGGGAAAGGGATCTTGCTTACGGTCTAACCTTCCAGCAATGGTTCAGCAAAAAAAGCTAGCACATCCACAGACCAGAGAAATTATCCCAACATATCGAAGCCATAAGCAAAATGACATCTTAATGTAGATCAGGAGGACAAGACCACTTCAGCGACACAAAGCTCCACTTTTTAATCCTGCTAGACTTATGGAATTTTGATTCTAATAGCTAATGAATTAAGAGTCAGCCAGTTATGTGTACATTTATTATTATGCTTCTAATGAAGTAAAGTGTGAACTTCTGTTTAATTAGACATGAGCTCTTGCTGGTGACCAGAGACATCTTTAAAATATCTTTTGGCTCTTCACTCCCGAGCTCATCAAGGCTTTGAGATGGAACGGCGTTAAAGGAAGGATGTGGAGGTCAAACATTAAAGATTTTAAAGCAAATAAATATTTTTCAACCCACATCCCTAGCAAAGAAAGTGGATATATCTGTGTGCACAGTCATTCAGGAAATTTGAGATCATATTGCCTCTGCTTAGCACAGGGCTCAGCAGAAACCAGTCAGGCTTCAAAATGGTGATATTTTTAAAAGAATTGAAATGTCTTTGGCAAGAAAAAATGGACAGAGATTTTTTTATTAACACTTCCAACCTGATTTTTTTTTCTAACATTACCTTTTTCTAAGAAATTAAAATAACAGATCTTAAACCTGCAGAGAACCAAGATCCAGAAATTACTCAGCTACAGATCCAAAGAGAACTCCCGTTTTGCAAAGCCTCAGGAGGAAGAAGGCTTCAGAAAACCTCACCTAAGACGAAATCTCTAACTGATTATACAGCCAAGAGATCACAACCTCCCCTCATTATTGTAATGCATGCAAGAAATTTTTCAGTCAAAGATTACAGCTAGCTACATAGCTGAACTTTAGATTAAATGGCTAGTTTAAAAAAAAAAAAAGAAACACAATAAACACACCAAAAAAACCTCAGAACCATCTAGACGACACCTGTTGGCAAAATGGATTTCAGCCAGTGTTCACGTCTCCTCCTGAGCACACCACAGCAGCACGAGAAATAACACAAAGAGTTTAGGAGAGGACCGACACCCCAGTTCTGGTCCAGATGCTTTGTTTAGACCTGAGAACCTTCCCGTTTGGATTCGCGGTGGGTTTCCCCTGAGTAGCCCAGGCTAACAACCACTGTTTGCACAGCACCGCCTGCAAAGCACAGCAGAGAACCTCGAACCAGCAACACCTTTGTTAACGAAAATGAGCCAGGACTACCTTCACCTTAACGTAAAAGCCACTTCAATGACACGTAACGAGCTATTTTTGCTGGCTCCAGGGACAGAGGCACCAAGTGTTCCAACAGGAATTCTGCCTCAGCCTTCCCCTCAATGTGCAAAACAACGTGTGTAGACGCGGCAAGTTTGAAATTGCCTCCAGCCTCTTTAGGAAAGGTTAAAATAAAAATTGCATTTAAAAAAAATAAAATCTATTAAGGAGCCAGCAT
>NW_009707475.1:82108-84733 GCF_000703405.1 Apaloderma vittatum
AGGCCTTGACAGGACCAAAGCAGATCTTCCCTCGCTGGTGTCGGTCTGGTTTAGGGCTCCGTCTCTGCTCACTGGCTTGAAGGAGCAGATCCCAGAGGCTGCCTTTTGTCTGCTCGGCAGCTGAAAAGGACAGTTGTGCCAGTATACGGATAAAACAGTGGGGGACAGACTCAGAAAAAGGTGTTGGCCGGGGTTTCTGCAGGGCCCTGAACAGACAGTTCCAGCCGCATCTTGTTATGGAGAGAACTCGGAGATCTCCCGTTAAAGCAACGAGCAGCAAGGCCGGGTCTGGAGGCAGAGTTCACGTCTTTAAATAGACCAAATGACGGAGTCGGAAACGCCCAGACGAGCTTTCAGCCACAGCAGCCCTGCCGCGGGTCACTAACGCCTCAAGACTTTTGCAAGAGCGAGGCATTAACAGAACCCGCATCTTGTTATGGAGAGAACTCGGAGATCTCCCGTTAACGCAACGAGCAGCAAGGCCGGGTCTGGAGGCAGAGTTCACGTCTTTAAATAGACCAAATGACGGAGTCGGAAACGCCCAGACGAGCTTTCAGCCACAGCAGCCCTGCCGCGGGTCACTAACGCCTCAAGACTTTTGCAAGAGCGAGGCATTAACAGAACAGAGTGGCTCTCACGCCGCCGGGGCGGGAAAATAAGGTGCAGCGAGAGCGGAGTCCCCCACGGCACGGCGAGGAAGGGCAGGTCGCTACGAGATCTTCTCCTCCCTTTGCTCAGTCTGCAAGAGCCGTAAACCTCCCTTACAGGTTTCCTCTTGGTTGCAGTCGCCGGCACGGGGTGTGCCGCGCGGCGCGGAGCAGGATGTGGTCCCCACCGCCGGTACGCAACACCCAGCGCCCCGAGGGCTCGGAAATCCTGCAGAGAAACACGACGTGGAGGTTGCTTAGGCTTCCCCTGAAACTCCTCCACCAGCTCGGTAGCTGGTCACGAGCCACCCAGGAGTTTTACTCCTCCACTTCCACGCTGCGGCCAGTGAAGAGGAGCTCCCCGCACGCCTCCCCGCACGCTTGCCGCGTGGTCCGCAGCTCCTCTGCCGCGTGGGGCTGCAGACCAGGAGGTGGTGCTGCAAGAATGGTTGTAGACGCAACCACCCAACCGAGAGCTTGGGGTGGAAGATGCTGAATCATCCTTCAGGTTTCATAAAGCCCCACCACCACCAACCAGACCGGCTCACCTGAAACCAACAGGGTCTAACGCTGAAGGAACCCAAGCAATTAATTGGCCATCTGGGTAGGGGCCCTCTTCAGAGGAACTTGAAATTAAGACCTTGGTTTTGTGCTTTGCAGAATTTTCCTCTTTTGAGACTTTTGCATTCATGAACACCAGGATTGTGGGGGAGTAGAGCCATAAATACAGCCCTACTCTGGCTCCATGGAGAGGATGCTCGGGCAGACAAGTAGCAATTTGACAACAGACAAAACATGCCCTTTTTTCTTTTCTTCCTTTTTTTTTTCCCTTTCTCCTAAAAGTCAGTTTGGAAGATTTCCTTCCCACAGCAAAAGGGCCATTCTTCCAACCAAACCTGGCATTTAAGGGAAAGGTCCCAGAAATGAAAGAAACTATCATCCAGAAAAGAGGGAAGTTCAAGCCTGGATGCAAAAGTGTTAAATTATAAATACACAAACTGCACGGAGCTGCACAAGAGCTTGTTTGTTTTCACAGTGAGCTCCTGCACAGCTCACAAACCAAATCCTGTGACCTGCGGGGGCTCCACAGGCTGTTCTGTGATGCCAGGTCCTAGCAGCAATGAACCAGTGTGCAGTTAGTGCAGCATTTGTCCCGGGAATTCCTATTCTTAGCCCTAGACTGAACAGCAAACAACACTCATGCTCACGTTTACAGGGCACCACAGGTAGAGAATTTCAGGAAAACAATTATACTGTAGTCAAGGCTACTGAATTTTTGGAATAAGCGTTTCTAGGAAGATTAAAAGGTTGATTTTTTTCAAAATGCGATGCCAGAATCTCGCACAGACTTCAGAGATCCTCAAATGTTAAGCCCAGAGGAGGGAACGATAAATGCTAAAGCCTGAGCTCCTGCTAAACCCAGGCTGCAGAACCTCTCACACGTTTCCCCATCAAGCTCTTTACTTGTCCTTGGGCTTCAATATCTCGTTTGAAAATAGAAAACAGTCTTGATTCAAAGACTACAAATGGTGGTAGAAGAAGCTGTCCTCATCTGAGATGTTCCAGTGATCGATTTCTTCTCTGCTAAGATTCTGTTCCTTTTTTCTAGGCTTACTTTGTCTAGCTTCATCGTCCAAACCCTGTATCTATAAAAGGAAATACTAGATTTTTCTTGTTGTTTTTGCTCTTTGAGGAGAAATACCCTGACCATCACAAGCCAAGAACAGATCTTTGTGGGCCCTTCCTTAAACCAGCCATATATGTTGCAATTCCTCACTTACAATTACTACTTGAGAACTATTTGGGGTAAGACAAACATATTTTAAGTTTTAGACCTTACACAAACCGAAACATAGAGAATTCTTGGAAACACGCTTCTTTTCAATCAGCCTTCTATACCCCTTCCACAAACTTTCTAGCTGCAGCTGGTTTTGTGGTCTCCAGAGGCTGAATATGCAGCGTGGAATGGCTTCTTACG
>NW_009707475.1:84744-110214 GCF_000703405.1 Apaloderma vittatum
TCAGGAGCCACAAACCATCATCATTTTCACTGGTCATGGAGACCCTACGGTGCTGAAGGTGAAAGGGAAAAAAATATATATATAAAAAAAATAATTCTATTCTTTGCAAACCAGTCCTAACACCTGGCACATCGTCAAGGCAAAATTCATATTATTTTCTTCTGTAGCACCAAGATTTAAAACAAGTTATTCTTAAATACTCCAAACAAAAAGAAAAAAAATATTTTTTTTTTTCCTTAGCAACTGCAGGGCTTAATAGTGACAAAGAGCACAGAACCTAAGACTCAAAGTTCAACGCATCCGTCAGCCCCTGCAGATTCCCCATCAGCTCCCCAGCGCGAAGTTGTCTCTAAGCTACGAGCAGGTTACTTAAAGCGCCAATAAATCTGCAAGGGCTACGAGACCGATTTAAGAAGGAAACCGAGCAGGGGAGCACTTTTGGTAGCTCTTCCATCTGGCAGGTTGAACGCAGCCGAGCCGCGCTCGCTGCTTTAGGAGGGACTTGGAGGCAGGGCAGCCCTTCAGTCCAGCTCCCCCAGCGGCCCGGGGGAACTGGTTTTACTGGAAGACGCCGCAGGAGCGATTTGCTGAGCCGCAGGAGGAGGAAGCTTCCCCGGCCCCACGCTGACACTCGTGGTGACGAGTTCCCAGGCACAATGCTCAATGAATGCCATTATATAGAAGAAGGGTGTTTATTTCGCAGCGCAAAAGCGGTTGCCACAACACACAATCACGAGTCTCACGGAGAAAACTCCTCTCCCAAAGAGAATGAGATCATTCTGTCGGGATTAACCCTCTGAAGGCAGCAGCGGGACTTCCCCCAGTCCCTGCACCCCTTGGCCCCTGGCCGGGCACAAACGTTGCCACTGACAGCCCCCCTTGCATCTCGCTGAGCTAATTCAAACTTCATTTCAGCACAGGCAGGTGAGATGGAAGCTCTGCCCACCCCTTCGCCGGCTCCCCCATCTCGCCCGCCAATGCTCTGCAGACGGTCTCGTTCCCTCCATGGCAAGGCAACGCTGGGCAGATCTAATCAACAGTTGAAGGGCTTTTATTTCCCTGGGGTGTTTCGTTTTTCACTCCAATTGTCACCTTCTTAATGAAGACAAATGAAGGGAACTCCAGGTTGCGAGGCACAGTTTGCCTCTGCTCAGCCTCGGCTCAGGTCCTGCCTCCAGAACAATTCTGATTTTCTTTAGCTGCTCTCGCACTGGGTGACTGCTCTCTTGGAGGCCACCAGGCCTGAAATGCACAGTAAATGAGATTACAATTAGGCCTAATTCGACCCTCTGCTCCTACCCCTACTGCCAGGTCGAAACTTAACAGATTTATTGAGCAGAACATTTTTATCCCAGGATCCCGAGTCCAACACCAGCAAATCCTGGACAGCCTCCCAAAACCAGAAACGCATCAATCGTGTATTACAGCTGAAACGCAGGATGCTGGAGAAGCATTGCATGACAAACTCATATCAGAGCTGAGCCCAAACGTCCTTTTTTGCCTCCTTTCATCCCGATAAGCTTCTCTTTTTCCATTCTGAAGAACCACGCTGTAAGCAAGCAGGGAATATTTTCCTCCCACTTCCCATGCACCAATCTTGCCCTTGAATTGTGTGGTAGAGCCTCATCACTCCTTCCAAAAGGGCAAGAGAATCTCTGTCTACTTCACAGGTTAATAATGCCACCACAGAAAGCTCTAGGAAGCAAGAGGTCTTGAGGGTGCTGACAAGCTCCAAAAAAGCTTCATCACATGAGAAGGAGAGGAGGTGGAAGATTACGGATTAGCACCCAATCCTCTGACACTGAAAGGGCTTTGACCTCAAAGAGAACAGGATCAGGCTGGGGCGGGGGTTGTACATTATCACAAAACCTTTTGTTCCCATGATCTGCTTTCCTGAAGGAGAAAAATCCTGCCACTCTCATGGATATAGAAGAACCCCGACTATTGACAGTCCTTTGAACAGTCTGCTCAGGGGGCTTGAGACAGTTCTGCTCCCTTCAGTCCTTGTGGTTCTTTCTCTCTGTTTCACATTCACCCCTTAATCTGTAAGCAGGCACCAGCCCCAGGAGACGACACACCTTGGTGCTGACCAAGAGGCCGAAGGTTTTCTTTGCGAGCTGCTCGCACGGTGGGCTGGGCAGGGGTGACCATGAAACAGCTCAGCAAGAGGAGACTCATTCTGTTAATGTTATAAAGAACAAACCTGTCCCACGTGCTGGGAGCTACAACAAGGAACCTCTTCCCTACAAGGTGTTGATTTACTCAGTCACGATGTGGGAAGGCATCTCCTGCTCTCTAGATACTTCTGCAATGCCTTCCTCCACCTCACCCAGTATCTCCTGCTCCTGTACTTCTTCCCTGTAGCTCTGAGCACACGCAATAACTTTTAAATCTCCACCTTATTTTCCACAGGAACCGTCTCTTACCTCATTACTTCCCTTAGTCATTATTTGTCATTCAATGTGACAATGCTGTCAACCCTCCAAAGCACTGCGGGGCACGGTCCACATACAGGACGTGCCATATTATCTACCAGACACCTCCAGGAGAAAGAGCCTGTCCAGTGTTTAACGTGACACTCCAGCCTTAGGGGAAAAGCCAACAACTGTAGAGATAATCAGAAAAGTCCTCGCGGCCACAGAGCACTTTGTGTACGATCAGCAGCTCACCTACGTGGTTTCACCCCAAGGTAAAACTCGAAAAGCTCATCTTCTTTCTATGAATCACCCTCAGCTCCAATTAAAATATCAAGCATTGCTGCCACACCACTGGCTTGTGGGGGAATTTATTTTTAGCAGCAGCTTAAAATAGAGCGTGTGGTAGCTCGTTAAAAACCATCCCCTCTGCGTTTTGGTGAGGGATGACACGAGGGCAGTGGGACACGTTCCTGTGCGCTTCACAACCCCAGCGGGACTTCTGCATGGCCCCCAGCTGGAAGAAAACACTTAAAAAACAAAAGAGAGGAGGTCCTGCTACCTCACCACCAATTTAATAAGATGCCAGGGCTTAAGGAGAGGATTGTAAAGGGATGAGGTGAAGAAGACTTTAGAAATAACAGCGTATTTCCCACGAAAATTGAAAAGAAAAAAAGCTGCCTCTAACTTTGGGGAAGGGTTTTGGTTTCTGCCAGCCAGCCCTGGGTCTGAAACAGACTCTGATGTAATGTGCACTCTTGATTTGAAGCACCATTACCGCTGTGAAACCAGGCCTCGACACAAAGACTTGACGACTTACCCCGATCAGGCACCTCCAGCGCACCCTTCTGCACCAGTAAAGGAACAGAAAAGGGAAAGGAAAAAAACCCTGGCAGCAGCATCTATCCCCACACAGCACCACGGGGTGCCCTCTTCCTAGAACAGGCTCCAGCTGCCTCCTGACACGAGGACTTAGAGGCTGTCACATCCTCAGGCGTCCACCAAAACCCACTGAGGATAACGAAGTCTCTGCCAAGAGCTTCTCCACGGACCCTGCCGCGTCCCCCCGGCACCCCTTGTGCTCCCTGCCCTTCCGTGAAAGCACAAGGGGAAAGCCCTCGACGAACTCACTGTTGAATCCTAGCAAGATTAAATGCCGAGGATACACTCAAAAAAGACCAGAATCATGGAATGAGAGAATCAGAGACTCACAGAATCAATCATAGAATCATAGAATGTGTTGGGCTGGAAGGGACCTTTAAAGGTCATCAAGTCCAACCCCCTGCAGTGAGCAGGGACATCTCTAACTAGATCAGGTTGCTCAGAGCCCCATCCAGCCTAAGCTTGAATATCTCCAAGGGTAGGACCTCCAGCACCTCTCTGGGCAACCTGTGCCAGGGTCTCACCACCCTCACTGTAAAGAACTTCTTCCTGATGTCTAATCTAAATCATGGCGCTGTGAAACCAATGAAGAAAATGAAAGCTGAATTAGAATAAAAGGGAAAACAGCGGCCACATGAGGTGTGAAAGTGATGACGAAGAGACCTTCCCATTCAACAGGTGAAGAAGTCAAGCAACGGTCACAGCATCCACACGGACGCCTTCAGCTCTTTCAGACTTGCAAAACTCAAAGCCATCTTACTATTTTGATGGAAGCTTTCCCAGGAATAAATACAAAATGAGGAGAGAGGGATGAATCTGATGGAAAAATCACCTCGCTTGACAGCTACTGTTCTGCAACCTTCGCTAGGCGCGGATACATATGGGCAAGCACATATGCAACGCCGCGCAGTTTTGTTTTGCGAAAAATCCGAACAGCTTTTCAGAAATGAAAAACACTTAAGAGGGGGGAAAAAAAAAGCAGTAAAAAAAAAAAAGTGATGGGAGAAGTCAGTGGCATATGCAAGAGAGGAAAGAGATGGCTTTCAGTGAGACACACAAGTGGAAAATTACTGGATTGTTCCAGAGGGAAAAAGCCACACGTGGGATGGGGTAAGGGGGGGTTTGGACATCCCGGATCAGGAGTAGAGCTAGGCTGCTGCCAGAGGGCAGATTTGGTACAATTCTCAAAAAATAAGCTGCAAGAAGAGCAGAAACACATTTGAAACGCATTAGCACAGAGGTAGCCGGGCCAGCTACTGATGGGTAATATGGGAAAGGTGACAGGAGATGGATTTACTGACAGCAAAGGTGTCAGAGGAGACGGAGAACTAATGGTCAGCCCTAAATGTTGGAGGCAACATAATTCTCCCTAAAAGCGCGACCAGGCAGAGATTTACACATTGCACCGTGTGAAACAAGTCAAAACTGTTACTCAAAGTCAGAAAGGTTTTAAACAAAACTCCTTTTTATTTCACACAAATAAAAGCCAGGCAGCTAAACTAATCTTAATTAATCTGATTATGATTATTGCGGTGGTAAGAATCATTTACTGGCACTGTAAGCTTTTTTCCTCCCTCTCTCCAAAAAGAACTCCCTTTGTGCACCTGCTTTTAACACCACCATACCAGATAGCACATCCAAATATAATACAATTATGGTTGGGAGAGATTTCACCCACTCAGTGAAATGCAATGAATAAATACAAAACCACTCACATTATGTACTCTCCATAGGGATATTTAAGGCTTTCTTCCCTAAAGTAAATCAGTTTTATGTAACGTCCTTGCAAATATTGAACTACAAGTCTGTGTTCACAGAACTTCGTCTCTTCCAAAATTCGTGTAACTTTGGGAAAGACGCACAAGTCACAGAGAAGGGGGTGAGAATCAGCATTTCTCATTGGGGTCTGACACCATACCGGCTTCCCGTGCCTTAGTTTCTCCCTTTGCAACATGCAAATAGCACTCCTGGTCCAGCAGGTGCTGGAAACCCTCATTCACTGTTACATACATGAAGCCTGAGGTGAAAGGCAAGGAGAAATTAGTTTTCCTGTTTAAGCTTAAATTCCCAGAAGCTGCAGATGTCACAGAGAAGATGAGGTCTGAAACCAAGAGCTATTCCGACACACACGTATACATTCGGCGCGGCTAACAACAAAACTCAGCTTTATACTCCTCCCGAGAGAGAAACAAGAAACTAATTCTCATCTGAGTTCATTTGCAACCAATTACCTTCAGGCTCCATCCACTGGTTTTGCTTTCACTTCTGATTTGTTCAACGCCAACAGCTACAGGGACACAAGCAGTGACTGTCCACTGTATTTCTGGTCACCATAGGCAGCCGCTGGCTCTGCCCCTTTGAGTTAGAAATATAAGCTTGGTCTGAAAAGCTTCATTTACCAGACTCCATGGAAATTCAAAAATCCTAGAACACCACACCCTTCACCACCTCCACCAAAATGAAGCTATGGGATAGTCCCCTCTATAAGAAGGACACGGAGGTGCTGGAGTGTCCGAAGAAGGGCAATGAAGCTGGGGAAGGGGCTGGAGAACAAGTCTGATGAGGAGCAGCTGAGGGACCTGGGGCTGTTCAGCTGGAGAAGAGGAGGCGGAGGGGAGACCTTCTCACCCTCTGCAACCACCTGAAACAAGGGTGTAGCGGGGCGGGGGTCGGTCTTCTCTCCCAGGTAACGAGTGATAAGACAAAAGGAAATGGCCTTAAGTTGTGCCAGGGAAGGTTTAAATTGGATATCAGAAAAAATAACCCCCAGAAGGGTTGTCCAGGACTGGCACAGGCTGCCCAAGGAAGTGGTGGAGTCACCATCCCTGGAGGTACATGAAAGCCATGTCCACGTGGTGCTCAGTGGTGGCCTTGGCATTGCTAGGCTAGCAGTTGAACCAGGTGACCTTAAAGGTCTTCTCCAACCTAAACAATTCTATGTTTTGACGATTCTGTGATACAGAAACGCAGTGTTTCAGCAGTGTTTGGCAAAAATCCAAGCAAAGGACATAGATCATCTACACAGACCCATACCTGCTGCCACCACCAGCAGGTCCACCACATCCCCACCATCGCCCACAAATGGCCTCCTTGGTTTGTAAATCACGAAACAATCTGCCTTTGCTTTCCTTCCCTCTGGGTCTCTGCCCCACACACTCTTCAATAGACAAGGATTTGCAAAAGTGCAGCTACGAGGTGTGAACGGGACGTAGGGTTTCCCCTGAGAACAAAGGAGAAAAGAAAACGGTGACAAACACACGGGGAGAAGGTGGACTTAATTCTCCATGAAAGCATTCCACCAGTACGTGTTGGGGCACCAGTATGGCGAATAGTTTTATTTCTCCTTACAAATCTTCAAAGGGGCCGAGGAAATCTCTTGGTTTGGGATACAAATCTCATCGTCCCTGGGAGTTCACCTCCTGCAGCACCTTTCGCAAGGTGACCGCTTCCACCGTGCTCACACCGAAGGGAAAGACCTATCGAGGGGGTGTCCACGGTGTCCCAGCTCTAGCCCGATTTGGTATCTTTATAACCGATTTGAAGGATGGAACGTGGTATGCTTACTAAAATTGCTGCAGATATCAGGCTGGGACAGGCTGCAAGTACTTCGGAGGCCAGGATTAGGATTCAAAATGATCTTGATAGATTGTAGAAGTGGTCTGGAAAAAAAAAAAAGAGAGAAAAAGAAAAATACAATTCAGGAACGATGGGTGAGACAGGAATAATCAATGACACGGTCACAAGGGAAATAAGTATCAGCTCACAAAGGGGTTTTTTTTGTTGGAAAAGGGTCTCAGTATTGGCACGGAGCACAAAGTGAACGGGAGATGAACACAGTCACGTTACTGCAATAAAACTCAAGGTCACACTGTGACACACAGAGAGGTGCACTGTTCACCAGATCCACAAAGGCAACTTTTTGGTTATGCAGCACCACTGGAGTTCTGATATGGGACACTGCATTTCAGTTCAGCTATAGAAAAAGTCCCAGCGCAGACAGCAAGAATGATCAGAGACCGAGAAAGCATAGCCTGGAAAGTCAGTGAGAAAATCACATTCATCTGGACTAAACAGCAAAGACGGCAGGGAGGCACCATAATGGTCTTCAAACACACCAAGAGGGCCACAGCAGAAAGGAATAAACTCTCTTCTTGGCGTGTCAAGAGCAGCACAAGATGCCATAATTTTAAATTGCACCAAGGAGCACAGGTCAGACATTAGGAAGCGTTTGCTGAGTAAGGGAAGAGGACGGAAAACCAAAGAGAGCTGCAGGGTATTTGGATCAGAAAAGTTCAGGCGCTGTCCATCGGGAAGATGCATGGAGGAGGTGGCTCTACTGGAGGTCTTAATTTTCTTTGTCTCAAAGGGTAAAAAACACCTTAGGAAGTAACCCAGTAACTGCTCAGCTGAACCTATGCAACCCAACTGTTAATTAATTAACTACATGCTGACAGTTGGGGCCACAGCCCCAGCCACAACACGACTCACACAGCCAGCCCATCCTCCCCAGCTGCTGCCTGTCTGCGCTGACCAGGTACGGGAAAGAAATATTATTAAGTCAATACTGAGGAGAGGAAACAGAAACTTGAAGAGACCAAGTCATGTGCTGAAGTCATACAGAGAACCTGCCACCATAAAAGAAGAGCCCAGTCTGGTGGCATAATCCGCAAATGACCCTTCTACTTAGCAAAATATTAAAGTATATTCAAGAGAGGTCTTGCTCAAGTATTCGCAGATAGCCTGCTCGTGGCAGGACATACCAGGATCTCCAGGTAGTTTTATTTTTAACACATCTGCCTTCCCACGTGACATGCCAAATTCTCGTTCGCAGGTGAAAGCCTGCAACATAAAATGCTCAGAGCATTAATTTCTCATTCTCAACCTGCACCGAATAGTGATGGGGCTGGAGGGCAGGAGTGTGATGGCTGATGAGCAAAAGCAAATGTTTTTAGCGATTTTCACGGAGCACAAAAACAGATTTAGAATTAGCCACCCTCCCCACCTGGCAGGTTGGCGAGAGCTACAGTGGAGGCTGCAACCGGCACCTCCCCTGGGCTGGCAAAGGGTCTCGCAGCTTCCCTGGAGTAGCAGGGGAGAGCTGGGTTCAGCCTCACCCCCCAGCCACCAAATCTTCCCTCTGGGTGCCCAGAGAACAAGCACAGTCTCTGGTCTGGGCAGAGGATTTCACCCAGGATCTCAGGAGACCAAACAAGGCTCCTTGAAGCCACTGCTACCTCCCAGCATCACCCTTGCTTATCTCTAGATAATGAAGGGAAATTCAGTGCCAAGAACAGGCGTTGAGGATGCTTTTTTAACAGAAGCAATTTTCATTTTAATAGAAAAATAATCAAAAACATAAAGAGAGCAGCCCAGAAGCACACAGTGATGCTGGTCAGTGCAGAAGTGCCTTTACCAGAGTACGACTGTTGTGCCGCTCTTCTACCGCCGAGGCTTCTCCGGGGCATCTGTAACCACACAGAGCTGCTGAAATGCCAAGGGGAATAGGCTCTGGCTTTGCTGATGCACAAACACCTGAACAGATTTCCTTTTGCACTGGCTTCGACAAGCCGGAGCTCCAGCTTTTACCCCCATTCAGCTCGGGAGCATCCTGTGAGGACGCAGGCAGGCTGCTACTGCTAAGCTACATCAATCTTAACGGGGAGGCATCTGCCCCTCCTAAGTTTTGAACAAAAAATACCAGATTAAAAGGAAAAAGAAGGGGGAGGGGGGAAATAAAGTAGTCCAGGCACTTGAGATAAAGTAGCTGTTATCACCCTCTCTAACAAGGCTGCATGCTCTGTGTCTCCAGGCAATGACTCTGGGAAAGCAGTGTGACCACAAGTTACAAATTCAAATCCCAGCCACGCTGTCCTCGCTAAGCCAGAGGAGGGTCAGAGCTCCCGGGACCTCTCGTTTTTACCAGACACACGGGCAGCTCGCTGCTCCGGCCAAACCCTCCAGACAGGGAAGGGCTTGCTGCTTCTCCTTTCTTGTGAATAAAAGCTTGCAAAACCATTTAGAAGAAAAACAAAAACAAAACCAAAAGGAATAATCTCTATTTTGGGTTGAAAACGGCTTCGTAAATCACACGACTCGTCTAGCATGGAGACGCCTGGCAAGGACTCTGACCAGGGCGATACAACGGGGTTTAGCTCTGCTCCTTCTGACCAAACCGTGGGGTTCTGCAGTGCTGCTGGCAGCATTCCACCCCGTCTTCCCCCCCGCCCCGAGTTCCCCAACGCTGCATCCCGAGCAGACTCACAGGATGAGATGCAACCCAATTAAATGAGCAACTGCCCGAGCAACCCTGGAGAGCATCCAGGGTCTTGATTCAGCAGCTGAGAACAGGTACCAGCAAAGCTGTGGTTCCCAGGAGGTAACGCAGCACCGAGGAGCTGAATGTCTGTAGCGGCTATTCACCCACTAAGAAGAAGGGGAAAAAATTAGATCCACCATTTATGTGCTATTTCATCCTGCTGACAGGAAAGAGCTGGAAGGGGCCATTGCTTCTGAGCTTAATTACATCCGATGCTTCTAAGGGTGAAGGGAAGAAGAAGTATTTCACGAGCCAAACGCAAAAAAGTTAATACATTTTAGTGCAGCAAGAGCACAGCAGCTTCAAAGCTTTCCCTCCCCACACCTTGATGTGCAAAATCAGAGATTTTTCTTTTTTTAAAAAAAAAATTTCTCAGTGATGCTTTTTGCTCATTTCCTGCCTGGCCTCATACGCCCCTAACAATGAATCAGGATTAATTAACATCGATGTCAAGATTAAGATCGTGCCTAACCAAGACTTTCTTGTCATCTTCTAGGGAATTAAACTAAAGTCCACATAATGCCAGACTGACCACGCTGCCAGGTTGGGCTAACTCTGTCCACCCACGGGGAGCTGGTGCTTTCAGGTGAAACCAGCCTGAAACCTCTCACTTCGGGGAAACTCAGTCTCCCCAGGCTGGTGCTTTGTTCTCCATGCACCTCTTTTAAACCCACCACCATCGTTTATTTTTGCATTCCCAGGCAGGAAGCAAGAAGCCGTGCAGAAGCCTTGAAGCTGTGTCTGAGGTGAATTGAAAAGCACTTTCAGCATGAGATGCGGCAAGCCACAAACAAGTCCAAGAAGGAAAAGCAAGTCCAGCAGTCTATGGTGCACTGAAATCAAGGATTAGCAGCCAAGAGGAAATTTCTCTGGATTCTCCTCCAAACAGACACCTCTGACCTTATCAGGCTCCATGTTCTCATAAGGTTGTTCGCCATCAATTAACGTACAAACTTACAGGCAGCTCTTTGTAACAGCAAGGAGACCAGAAAGTGTCTTTCTCATCTCCTCAGCATTTGCTCAGCAGGCTACTACAAGTTCAAACTGAGTGTTTCAGCAACAAAAGTGGTATGAAAGGGTGGGATGCAACTCCATCAGTCACCTCCCCACAGGGGACAGGACGTGCCTCCTCAGACGGGCAGGGCCAACCTCCCCAGCCTGGCAGGGATCCACGGAGCAGCCCCTCCAGCATCTCCAGACGATGCCACGGAGAGCTGCAGCATCACAACCGCGGTGATGGCTTGGCCTGAAGACCCCCAGGAGCCCCCACCCCTCCCCAAGGTTTGTATGCACGTTATAAACGCAACGTTCTCCAAAGAAATCTGCTGCCAAGCACGACACAGCGTCCGTGGCAGTTCCTACAGCTCTTCATTTATCTTCCCCGCAGCCGTATCGACAGCGTCTCAAGAACAACAGAAAAACCATTCATGTGGCACATTTCTGGCGCTCGTCGGTTTTCTTTCAGTTCAGAAGTTTTTCAAGACGTTAAAAAGCGTGACCTTTGCCTTTAGAAATCACTAAGAGACGCAAAGCGAGTCGCAGCGATGGGGAAGTGTTAGGCACTTTAACTTTTTGACACTTCTGCTGAGCAGAAGCACTCCGCCGAACTAAAGGAAGTGGAGTGAGGACATGAACTGAGATTGAACCAGCACTTCATGAGACTTAAGTTTAGGATGCAATCATTTAGAGAAAAGCATTTAAAAAAAAAACCCCAACAGAATCTCTCTGCAAAGCACTCTGCGCAGAAAGCATCACAAAGGCAGTTAGTTCAGTAAGTAAATAAGACGGCCAAACATATGTACTAATGATTCATTAAGATCAAAATCTTCACTCAATCTTCCCAGCAGCGTCAAATGAAAAAATTCCACTTTCCAGCCTCCAAAACAGAGATAGCCAGGCTCCTCCAGAGAGCGAGCGAGCCCAAAGTTCACACCAGCCTCCCCACCCCACCAGCAGCGAGGCGAGAGCTCACCCATCCCGCAGCTCCCTGCCACGGGCTGGGCGCTCACACGGAGCTCCAAACCCCAAACCAGAACCTTCGGGGGGGTTTTAAGGCTTCAGCAACCTGATAAAGCCACCCAAGGCCAAGGTGGGCTCGCAGCGTGGCCAAGAGCAGCGCATGGGCTGAAACGCCACAGGACTTCCAGCTCACCGGGCAAGAAGCTGCCACAAATTAGCAATTTCCGTGCTACCGCTCACTCTCTTCAACCTTCCCATCTGAAAGACACTTCAGAAGTGCAACCTTGAGCACAGCGCCCAAGACGAATTGAAATTTTTAAATTCCACTCATGTCACAGACCCAGTTTGAAAAAAGTACAGCTGGGGTGGTTTTCTCTTTTTTTTTTTTTGCTTTATGAGAGAGGAAAAGTTAAAAAAAAAAAAAGAAAAAATTGCAATGCTCTTCTGTGCACACAAGTTCTGCTGTGCTTTTGCTGGATGACACACCAAAGAACCACAACTGCACAGCCCAAAGGAGACAAACGGCTGATGCAAACGGAAAACAATGCAGCAAAAGGAAGTCATTCTGTAAGGCAATTACTTTGTTCTTTCAGGGGCTTTTTGGGGTATCTTCTTTCCATAGAAAGTTTCCACTACAGTTATTGAAATGAAACTCACATGTATTTTCGTACTCAAACCTGTGAGGCTGCATAGCAGGAGCTCCGCTGAAAAAATCAGTAAAACAACATTTGATTGTGCACGGGTCCAGGTTCTTTGGTCAGAAACACAGGCAAAACACATGGAATGCCCCAAAGCAACCAGAGAGTCATTTTCTCCCACTAAAACCTGGGAAGACCTCAAGATACCATTTAGCAAAGCCACGGGAGATGGTTTTGAGGGGACAAAACAGGTGAAAAGTGAGAGAAACGCTCACAGGCACATATACCTTCATGGGAAGGGGCAAAACAGGGGAAGGGAAGAGCTGAATGAACACAAGAAATCCCTCCACCAAGAGTCATCCCACCACCTGCAACACCTCAAGGCCGGACAAACATCCTCGGGTTGGAAAACCTCTTTTACAGGACATGGATTTCATTGTCATCATCCCCATTTCGGGCTCTGGTGGACTCAGATACGGGGGAGACGAGGGAAACCACCACCCTGCAAGAGGAGCGTGACCTGGGTCGGAGCTTCCACCCTCAGCCTGAGCCTCCACAGGATTTTGGGACGTCTGTGCCGGTCCCCGGTGCGGTGCCGGCCTTTCCCCGGGCGCGCAGATGCCTGAATATTAAAGCAGCTTTGGCTTCCTGGCAGCAACGCGGCGGCACGGACGCAGCATCTAAAAGACCGTTCCTGCAGAAGATTTACAATCCACCTTTAAACCCTCCAAAGGGGTTAAATAACGCGGCGAGCACGGCTTGCTTGTGGAAAAATGACTCACAGGAAGGACGGCAACAACGCATGGCTATAAAATATTAAACATAATCGGTCTCTCTGCCTTAGACTGAAAAAAATAAAAAAAAAAACCAACAAGGTAAGTGGACCTGTGTTTTTCTCCTGATTCTCAAAGTCACTAATGGCCCTCTGGGCTTGCGAGCAGATGTCAGCAGCACACTGCAGGTACCGCAAGTTACTCGCTGCAAATTACTGCCTGGCATTTAATTAAAATTTTATTGCGGCGATTCCCATCAGCTCCCTCCACAGCAGCAAACGGAACGGACCAAGGGGGAGAGCGGAGCTTTCGGAGCAAACAAACCCAGTTTGTCACTAAAGCCCTGTAGCCACGGAAGAGGAAAAGAAAGTGTGTGGAGCAGACGCTCGTCCCTGCACGGGACACACAGAGCTGGTCCCAGCACCGACACCTGATCTGAAGTCGGCCGCGGGACAAGTCCAGCACATAGTTCACAGTTTTCTGCTTGGGCTCATTACGGGTCACCCAGCATCCCTTTAGGAGCAGAGGATGGGAGAACCAGACTCAACAGTTCACTCATCCAGCTTCAGAGGAAAGTGCTTTTACTATTAAAAAAAAATTAATCCTTATTCACTGTTTTGTTTCTCACATCACCGACCCTTTAGGAATAAACCCAACCTGGTGGGAGGATCTGTCCAGCTAATGGAGGCTCCTCAATGATTTGTGCTTTTTTTGCCCTAGAATGCTGATTGACCATCCTTGCTCCCGTTACAGGAGCTGGAGGCACCTCCTGCTTTCCATGGACATAGCAAAGGGGCTGCTCAGCCCCAGATTCCTGCTCCAAGCACTCCACCAAGCCTAGATCTTGCGTAGTTTCAGCTGGAGGCTGGACAGGAGCACAAGATCACCTTTTCTGCTGCTCTGCACACTTTTCTGGTGGTGTAGGAGACTCTGGGGCTTACGTACAAGCTTGCCTGTATCCCAGAGGCTCTGGCAATGGTTCTGTAAGCACCCCTGTAGGGGAAGAAGAAAATCCCACAGGTACCTCATCAGATATCTCCTCCTGGATCACCTCTACAGTGATCCTGAATCCCTGAGCAAAACCACAGCCAGGGAAAGAAATCGTGATATCCATGAAAGCCAATGCTTGATAGCACCAGCTTCCAGCTGGGGCCACCCTTGATCCTTCAGAAAAGAGGAAAAAGCCAAAAAGCAAGACAAAACATCTTCGGCTCCTTGTGCATTTGGAAAAACTGCCCTCCCAATACCTGCAGGAATCTGTTGGAAGCCCTGAAGCACAGGAGCCAAGGAAAAGCAGAGTTTTCAGGCCGAGCTGAAAGTGATGCTATGAAAAACAATGGCAATCCCTCTCTGGCCACAGCTGGAGGAAAAAGAGGTTTATGCACACTCCAGCTCCAGGGCCAGGATGGATGAACACCATTGTCTGCCCTACTGCTCACAGTACTGGGGAAAACACAGCTCTCCGGGCTTAAAACTAAGGGTCTCTGAAGTACCCAGGAGTAAAGTAAATATTAGCCCCTTCCCAGAGTCTCAGGGGTTGGCCCAGGCAAGGCCGGGCTGCTCTAAACAAAGCTGCAAAGCTTCCCCTCGAAAGATACCTGCTGGTGCTTCCCCTCCCTGTGCAACTACTCTGGGAAGTCAGGGGAGACAGAGCTAGAATGATGGATGCAAAATTAAAAGCCCAGTAAATAATTAAACGCTGAGGTCATCAAACTGCACGAATCTGTCCATCTCGCTCTGCGCTCTCCTGTTAATCAGAGAAGTCTCTGTTTCAGTGGTGGCTGAAGTGCTCCTGGAAGAACCATAATTTCTCATGAAGCTTGTACCGGGTGCCATATAAATCAATAGTGATAAATCATTTGCCAAACGCTGTGGGGACTTTAAGAGTGTTAAGCAAACAGAATGCCTCCAGAGATCCCAAAACGGAGCGAGAGGTGGGCTTGAGTAACTTACTAAGGCGATAATTAAGCTGCATAATCACAAAACATCAAATATGTATAGCACGGACAAAGCCTCCTTTCCTCTTTCCGGCATCAGCCTCTCCACAAACGCCAGTGAGAAAGAGCACTCCTCAGTACCACTGATAAAATACAGGGCACACGTGAAAGCCAGGAAACCCACCCCAACACCCGGCCACCATAACCCTTCCTCTTCCGCCTCTGAGCTTTGCCTTCTAACAGTAAATCCGCTCAGGCTGGGACCACACAGCCAGTTTTTCCCAATACACGCAATTCCTAGTGTGTGATTATAAATAATAATAGTGTTTCGATTATAAATAAGCAATTAACAAACGAATCACAGAATCACAGAATGTCAGGGACTGGAAGGGACCTCGAAAGATCATCTAGTCCAATCCCCCCGCCGGAGCAGGAACACCCAGACGATGTTACACAGGAAGGCATCCAGGCGGGTTTTGAATGTCTCCAGAGAAGGAGACTCCACCACCTCCCTGGGCAGCCTGTTCCAGTGTTCTGTTACCCTTACTGAGAATAAGTTTCTTCTCAAATTTAGGTGGAAACTCTTGTGTTCCAGTTTAAACCCACTACCCCTCGTCCTACCATCGGTTGTCATGGAGAAGAGCCTTGCTCCATCCTCGTGACACTCACCCCTTACATATTTATAAACATTACTTAGGTCACCCCTCAGTCTCCTCTTCTCCAAACTAAAGAGACCCAGCTCCCTCAGCCTTTCCTCATAAGGGAGATGCTCCACTCCCTTCATCATCGTGGTTGCCCTACGCTGGACTCTCTCCAGCAGTTCCTTATCCTTCTTAAACTGAGGGGCCCACAACTGGACACAGTATTCCAGATGTGGTCTCACCGGTGCAGAGTAGAGAGGAAGGAGAACCTCTCGTGACCTGCTAACCACCCCCCTTCTAATACACCCCAGGATGCCATTGGCCTTCCTGGCCACGAGGGCACAGTGCTGGCTCATGGCCATCCTGCTGCCCACCAGGATCCCCAGCTCCCTTTCCCCTCCGTTGCTCTCTAATAAGTCATTCCCCAATGACTCTGAATGCTCAGAATGGAAGAAGTTTATCCCACGGCAGATGTGTTGTAAAACCTGCAGCATCCTCCGGCAGCCGCTGAGCTGAGGGGATCCAGCGTCAGGTCCTCGCGCTCCGACCAGCAGCCACGGCACGATCCAGGCGCTGGGCTGGGTCAGACCAGCTGCTGAACGAGGAATAAGGACATCCCCTGCCCAGTGCGTGAAGCACAGAGGAGAAATATTGGGTTTCCTCTTGCATCTAAGGAGGAATTGGGGAAATTTAACAGCTCAGATTGAGGATTATTGAGAGTTATTAGCTACTAGTGCTTCCCAGCCTCAGGCAAGCGCTCAGGACCTGTGCTTTGCGCTGCACCTGCAAAATGAGTTTTAGAAGTTGTGAACAGCGTTGTTACCATCTCTGTGCAGAAGAAATGTCACGTTAAGTGTGAGGAACACCACACTACGTGGTTCCGTACCGCTCCATCACCGTCGGCGAAGGGAAGGCTGCCTGGCCCTGAGGGATATCTGGCAGCAGATGGACATCCTTGGACACAGGACAACGGCCTTGGATCCACGGGCTGCACGACCATCATTGGTCTAGAGCTGCACCTGTAACTTCTCGTATTTCTTGAAGACCATCACTACTCTGCAGGTAGACTCCATCTACCTTCAAACTTTTTTCCCCTCCTCAAAATCTGACTTAATACAACACAGCATCAGAGCCCAACCACCAAACCGCCCTATTTCCAGCCCACAGGGTGCTCCTCTCTGCTGCTTCACTTCAGCTCTTTCTCAGCTCCATCAGAAACACAGCCAGTACAAACCGCCTGCAAACACTGCTCCCAGTTACAGCGAGCCCTTCCGAAACCAGTGCCACAGCCACTTGCTTAACACAGTTCTCCCCAGAAGAACTCCCAATGTCTCCTTGATGACCCCCAAGCCTAACAGTTTCCACAGGGATTACAGAAAAAGCAGCGGTGCCAGAAATGCCGTTGTTAAATGAAAAACATCCTCTGCGCTCGCCCTCGCGGCCACAGCCCAAGCACCCAGCAGCCACCCCAGTGCAAATGCAAGCAGAGATGGGAATTGAGTCAAAATAGCGTTTTTTCAGTAGGTGTCTTGGTGACCGCAGTGGGCAAGTAACCTTTACACGTAGGCATGCACCAGCGTACCCTTGGACAGGGATGGAGTCCGTGCCTATATTCCAAAAGCAGCTTCCCCAGCCCAATATTCACAATATTTTCCCTAGCAAGGTGGGACAAAACGAGGGCTCCAGACGGCGCGTCCCACCTCATGAAAGGCAGCTTTGGTTCTGACTCAGCAGCTTTAGTTCTGACACAGACCTGCTGCAAAGACAAGAAAGAAAAGTACCCAGTGCCAGAGGTTCCCTGTAAAACACCCACCCCGGGCACCCACATTCATTCAGGGGTTTGAGGTCTGAGGTGTGCAAAGCTGGTGTCTCCATCGGTGTGAAGAAGGTGGCCGCCGTCCTCCTCTTCCTCGCTCTGGCTGCCTGGACTCAAACCTCTGCCTTTTCTCATTTCTTTACCAAAACAGAGAGAAGGCTTTCAACAAACACCTTTCCAAAGCCATTTTCTCCAAGTGTCCTCACCAGCTTCAAACTCTTTCCTGGCTTACAAGGAACAAGAAATGAACAAAATGAATTTTTTATTTTATTTTTTTTTTCTTGCTCACCAGGGCACCAGCTCCTGCTCTCTCCCTACACATCTCACAAGCAGCTTCTCCTTTTTTAGCTTTCTGTCCCCACGTCCTTTCTGAATCCTCAACAGCCAGGAGCCTTGTTTCACCTCGGAAAAACTCGACGGAGATCTCTGTGTGAAAAGGGACCACATTTATCACCTTGATTCGCATCAGAAATTGTTAAAGTACATGACTAACCTTACTTTGGAAGGTATTGCTCTAATTTAAGATGGCAAAAACGAGTTCAAGAAAGAAAAAAAAGCCACATCTAAACAACAACGTCCAGATTAGATTTTTTTTGTGACAGGTTTTACGCTGGACACCGCTGACACATCCACAAGTAGAAGCCTCCCAGAACAGCCCCAGCTGCCAACCGAGTCTTATTTTCACTTCAGAAGAAAGGAGATTTGAGGATTTGTGTTACATTCACACAATTTTTGCCTTTACACCTGTTTACTTTAAAAAAAAAATAAATTAAAAAATCAACTGCTGGTTTAACATTTTGGCATACCACTTCCCATCTTTTGAGTAACTCCGAATTCTGATTAATGGAAATACAAAAGCGAAGCATTTTCTAACTTGGCAGCCAATGCCCACAGGTGGGTGCCAGATCAAAACACGAAGGCAGCAGACCATGTCCACGGCGATGAATTACAGGCAGAATCAAAAAAGCAACTATATTCCACGGAGAGTGTGAGGCAAGCAACACCTCAGCTGGGACTTTCCCTTCACTTCTTTAAACACTCAAAACCTGCATAATGCATCATCGAACCAACACTGAGGGCTTTTTTATTTTTTTCTTCAGCAGAAAAACAGCCCGGCGCTGCCTTAGGGTTACGAAAAAATTCTCCGGTTCGGCAGCGACGGGTTCAGCCTCGAATCTGAATCCGAACACAAGCAGCGGGTTTGCAAAAGCAGCGAGGGCTCAGTTTTAATAAACGCTCCTCGAATTAAACCTTAGCAAGGATACAAACCCCAGAAGTAAACTCATTAAGACAGCGAGTCATTACTGTCGGATGCGATCAGACGGGAAGATCCAGCCTGGTGCGAGGAAGATCTCGGGCAATTCTTGGATCTCTTTTACCCATTTTGGCAGTTTTTTGAGTTTTTTGCTGGGCTGTCGGTGCAGCTTCGCCAGCCTAGATGCTCGGAAACCGTAGCTGCGGATCTTTACCATAATATGTTTTTATAGTTATTTGTAGTCGCTCACCGTAGCGTGAAGCACTCGGAATATTATTTAAAATAGCATCGATTTGCTTTTATTTAGCATTTTTCACACCGGTGGAAAAAACTCTGCGGTGTTTGTAAAAACTGCTGCGGAGGGAGCGTGTGGCGACGCTCCTGGGAGGGAGGGAGAATATTTTTAACCCCATTTTACAGAAGTGGGAACTGAGGCACGCACTTTTCCACAGAAGGATACCGGCCAGAAAACACTTCTGAATTCTTGCAGGATAATTTCCAGCAGAGATCCTCACTTCCAGAAGAAACGCACACTTATTCCAGATTACAGTGGTCACACTGTTGTGTCCCGGCCAATTTTCTCACGTAAACAGCGTGGTGAAACGGTGGGAAGAGTGGTTTCTCTTCAGGTTTTGTTAATTTTAGCCTGAGAAAGTCATGAAGGAAATACCTGAGCGTTACGGGCGAGTTTGTGGGAGGTAATTAAACACCCAGCTCAACTTCCCTTCCGACTCAGGAAGGCTTCACACTTTTCTGTAGACATCTACAACTCTCTTTTCACGCTTGGTTCTGGCCTGACCTTCCATTGCACTGCTTTGTTCCAAAGTCAAGTGCTCCCCATCTTCAAAATGATGGCAATTCTCCTTGAAACGCCACCAAAATTTCATTTTCCTCTTTAAAATGTGCAAAGACCCAACGCATTTCTGCTGCGTTCAGATGCGCACAGGAGCACCTTGTCCTGTCCCTGACATCCCTCATAACAGAAACCTCCCAGTGCAGACCAGTACTCCAGCTGGGAGGCCAGGACACTTCCAGTTTGAGTAAAGAAATCCCATCATTGTTTTCACGTGTATGAAGAGTAACTGCTGTGAACAGCTCTTTCAGAGGGGAGCCACTCTAAGAATCATAGAATTATAGAATCACAGAATGTTGGGGTTGAAGGGACCTCCAGAGACCCCCCAGTGCCACTCCCTGCCAGAGCAGGGTCACCCAGGGCAGCCCCACAGGAACGCGTCCAGGCGGGTTGGAAAGTCTCCAGAGCAGGAGACTCCACACCCTCTCTGGGCAGCCTGGGCCAGGGCTCCGGCACCCGCACAGCCAACAAGTTTCTCCTCACGTTGAGCTGGAACTTCCCATGTTCTAACTTAAACCCATTATTCCTTGTCCTATTGCTGGACACCACTGAGCAGAGATTGTCCCCTTCCTCTTGACCCCCCTCCCTCAGATATTTCTCTACATTCCTAAGGTCCCCTCTCAGCCATCTCTTTTCAAGATTAAACAGCCCCAGTTCTCTCAGTCTCTCTTCACAGGAGAGATGTTCAAATCCACCACCCAACGCTTGTCCCCCGAGGATGCATCCCCTTAAGGAACAGGCATCGCCTTCTCCAGCTCTCCTCACACCCAGCCTGCTTAATTCCCCTTCACTTGTCCGTCCACAGATGATACAATCCGGTGTGGCCATAGTACCTCCAAGGGAGTTCATCGATTTTACACCCCTGTGGCAACTGCAAATTACTCACCCGTTATGGACTCAGGGCTGGTCCAGCCCAGCAGCTGCTCTGGTTTTACAGGTGGCTGGTGCCACCCCAACACACATCAATTTCTATGAAACCTGTATTTCTCTTTTCTATTCAACTCATTCTAGCTCCATCTTCAGGCTGGTTTTATTTTTTTTTTTTTCTATAGCCTTAATTTATGTTAGTAAATCTCTCCAGAAGGGAACAAACTCAAAAAAAAAAACCTGAATAAAGGGCAGGAGGGAACACAGGAAACCCGTGGGCAGCTATTTAAAGAGTCAGCGATGCCTCATGGAAAACTCTAAAACACATTCCCATCAGTGACAAACCCGCTGCTTCGGCTCCGGGAAACTCACTGCATCCCTGGGTGTCCTCACTGCCTCACCCCCAACGGCAGAGAACACGGAGAGCCTTTCTGTCCATCACCTCTTCCCGGGCTTCTCCTGGCAGGAGGAACCAGCCAAAAGTCCACGGCTCTGTGTGCTCCTCCAGAACCTCTTGAAAGCTCCTTAGAAGCTCTTCCAAGCTTCACGACCTATTTTGTGACCCCTTTACCCCTCTACATAAATCACAACCGCTCAGTCACCGTCACCAGATGAGACGGATGGAGACAACACACCGTCACTTCCCACCTCTAAAGCGTTCAACCCACAACTTACTTTACTACATTGCTTTTGGGGAGCACGTGCCCAGTCACACACTTATCTAGGTGGCCTTTAACCCCAAGACCATACCCCACCCTGAGCAGGGAATGCAGCCGGCTCCCACCGCAACAGCCCTGGGGTCCCTCCGTCACCACCGGCTCACGGTTCGTTATGATACTGATGACAGATGGGGCTGTCAGAGGAATAAGCCTACACCTGGGGAGGAAGGCAGCAAGTTCAGGTATACCTGAGACTTAAATCTAGTAGTAATTCTTATGAAAAGTGACAGTAGGAAGTTATAGCATTAATAGTTGTGTCTGTTGTGCTGCCTGAGTCCGGCAAAGTAGTGAACTGCCCTTCAGGAATCACAGAATGGTAATGAGAGATCATCTAAGCAACGCAGACGTTGGATTTCAGTCTGGATGTACGAGCCTGGTAGTAAAGGCTTCTGGGAACTACTACACTTAAACCCAAGTTTGCTGGGAAAAGGGCCAGGCTCGAATTTATTGGATTCTCCTGAGGCTTCCCCTCCAAACTGTGCCACCAACTGAAGGCTCAGCAAACCCCTCCAGGTCTCGACGATCTGAAAGCAATGTTAGCAGAGAAATCCAAATTCTACATTTAAATTCAGCTGCATCTCACCAATTTTTGACACACCTTCCCTTCCTGCCTAAAATCTGTAGGTCTAAGGAAGAGGCAGAGCAAATAAACTGAAACCTCAAAGCCTCCCAGGGCTGCAAAGCCTGAATAATGGTTTAACGAGCAGGCAACCCTCCAAAGTCCGAGGAAGGGACAAGCGGTGTGGAAAAGAGGATCTGGAGACTGAAGAGCTGCTGAAACCGAAAGCCTCATTTGCACAAAAAAAAAGATTTTTGTATCAACAATGTATGTGAGGTTTCCCATAAGGCTGAAAATGCTCTGCTCTGAGTTTCTACCACTGGCTGACCCTCCAGAGACGTCCTGTGAGTGCTTTGTGCCTACGCAAGATGAGACACGGGCTTCAAGGCGATGAGGAACAAGCAGTCCTTGCTTCCAGCAAGCCCATTTTGGGAAGGTAGGAAAACTTGACCTCACTCGTGTTTTCCTCTCAGTTATCCCTGCCTAAAAGCCGCAGAGCAGTTCCCAGAAGGAAAGTGCCCCCAAACCAAAATTTCCGTGCAACTTAAAAAAAAAAACAAACCCCAAAACCAAACAAAAGGCTTACAGAAAATACCATCCAGGTGTACTTAAATGGGTTAGTTACTGCTCCTCTTTGGGAAAAGGCTTCTCGGAAGATTTCCACGCCGTAAACACTCAGGGATGTCCCTGCTCACCTCACCTCGCCCTGCCGCACGTGCAGCCCCTGCTCGCCTTCTCAGAAACCTCAGAAAAAACGGGCAGTAAGTGAAAACCAGCGCTCCACGAGCCAGCCACAGCCTGGACTTCCTAGGGAGGAGGGGTTGGGCTCGGTTCAAGGCTTTGCAAAGAAAATGAGGCAGAGTAGAGGACAAGGAAGATTTACTTTTACCAAATGTTTTTCGAATGACTGAATAATCCCCGAGTCCCTTCAACACAGGCCCTCCCCGAGACACAATGCACCTTTTGACGCTCATTAAAAGGTTCACCTTATGCAGGCATGTAATTAGAGCCGGGCGGGATGAAAATCCTGATCACTGCACCGATTACGGGGATGGAGATCCCGACTGACTGCGCAAAGCCAGCCTGGGAAAGCCCATTTTCTTGAATTCAAGTGGTGGCAGAGCGGGAGCACCAATTCTCCTGCAGGGTGGTCTCGGCAGAGCCCAGGAGAGGGAGCACCAGCGAGAAATCGGTCCGGATTAACAAGCAAAAGGTGGGAAGAATCCAGCAAGTGTAATGGGCAGAAGCGAAAATAGAATAAATACTTCCCTGCATCCCAGCCGGCCCTACTAGCTGCAGGTCCCAGCAGAGCTACAAAGATCTACTAAGCAGCCTTTTTAAAGTCAAGATACAATGGTGTTGAATGTCTATGTTAAAGAAATTGCTTTCCTTTCCAGAGGGCTGGCTGTGGTGGCTTTTTTTCCTTAGCCCCACCGAAGTTTGCACCTCCCCTTGCCAAGAAACTAAACGTTTTAAAGCGCTTTAGAAACAGCGAGTCTGCCGAAAGACTTTCTGCATTCAACATGTGCAGCCAGAAGTTACGACGGCGGAGCTCCTCCAAGCAGCGAGTCGGAAGGAACCTCGGAGACGGAGGAAGCCGGAGGGAAGCCAGCTTTCCTAACGCAGAAGGAGCTGCCCGACGTGGCCATGGGGCTTTGCCAGTGACGTAGGGCAAGGGAGTTCCCAGGAGCCCCTCATTAATGACCTGCCACCCAATCAACACGGTGGCCGCGGTGATTTCCCCCGGCTGGGATATGCTTCCTCGCTCTCTCCGATTACTGCTAAACCACCCATGGCAGCGACGCCTTAGCCCCGCCGCTCAGGAAAGGTTTCTCAACAGCGCTTTCCTTGTGAACTTCAGGATAAATATTATTTTCGAAACCGTTTCTCTGGGGACTCACCCCACCGGATCCCCCAGTAGTTCCCCCCACATCCGATCGCGCTCCCACGCGCTGCAAAACCACGCGAGCCGAACACTGAGCTATTCTGTTGACGGCTGCCGTATATTTTTCAAGAGCAAACTCCAAACATTTCTGAGTTTGCTCGCCCCCCCCCCCCGGAAAAAAAAGTGGCTGCAAGAACGTGCTTTTTGCTCAGTCGGGAAAACCAAACGAGCAGATCCTGCGGTCCTGGCTCTGCTTTTTCTGCCACTCGGGCAGGGGGCAGAAGAAATCTTGTGAGGGTCCCTTGTTAAGCTGCTAAAGGCGCAGTAGAGAAGCTACAACAGGACACACAAGCGTTTCTGAAGCGGATGATGCCCGACACGGAGAGATTAGATGTCCCTGTTGTGGATTAGGATGAAAAGGGGCAGTCACAGGGAATAAGTCGCCCTCCTTTACACTGCAAGAGCTTTCCCGGGAGAGCAGAGGGTTCCTCCAAGGCATTTCTCAGGGGCTGCGCTTCTGCGTGTGCTGAACGTGTCCCACAGGACACAAAGTCTAGACGTCCTGCAAGCAGGTTGGTGGTAAGACATTCATTAATTAATCAACTAGTAACTGCTGGAAGTTGGGTGGTTCTTTTTCATTGATGCACAGTTTACACAGGTTTGGGGTTTCCCTTCCTTCATAAGGACTGCAGCGAATCCTTCCCTAGGCTGAGAAGCCCAAAGGCAAGCCTTGGAGCTTTTTTTTTCTCAGAAGCAAGACAGGACATCACATACGAACCCCCACCCGCTCTACACCAATATCTCTGCACCCTCCTCTGAAGCATACTTCTCTAGGGATGAAAGAAATCGTATTTCTAGGACCTGTCTGCTAAGAAGGGGCAGGCAGGGGATGGGGACGACGAGACCAATTGCAATGGGCTTTACAGCCTCCCAAGACCTGTGAGAACCACAACGTCCTACCCCACACAAATCTCACCTATTTTTTTGAGTGGCAGCAATGTGAACGTTTTCCTACCAGCATCAGAATGAGAAGTTCCTGAAGCAGTGAGATGCTGAGAAAAACATGCCAGCCCCCAACAAGCACAAGCAGCTCCCTAGGAGATCACTGAAGCCAAATAAAATAAAGAGAGGTGGGAGTTACGACGAAGGGGCAACCAGGGCATCCAGCCAGCAAAGGTTAAACCTGGCTCTAGGCACTGACACGAATAATCTTTTGATACCAGGGAAAGCAAAAACCTGCAAGCTACAGGTTAGCAGCGGCGCCGGGTTTGGAGTGTATTGCTCACACCATAAATCACCGTGTCAGCTGCCCCGGACGTTTCCACTCACCAGAGTGTAACCGGGTAGAAGTGGCCAGGCGCTTTCGCGACGGTCGGCCAATTAGCTGAAGAACGAGGAGGAAAAAAAAGAAATTAAATAATGCAACGGTCCCTTTTCCTGGCATAACAATCCACACATTTGCATAGAGCAGCTTGGCGCGCGTCTGCGTTTCTGATCACACCTCTGGGTGCATCCAAAGCGTTATTAATTTCCACCGAGGAGGATTAAGAAGCTTAAATTGTTAGCGCTCATTACTCAGACTTAATGCATTTTTTGTAAAAGCCACCTCGTTTTATGCCGACTAGAAAACACTTCGAAGGGATCAAACTTCAGGTAGGGGCCCCTTTTCTCTGCATCCAGCAGGTCTGACCTCCTCACCTGCCTGCAAGGGAGCCCAGCAGATATTCTGGGCTCTGGGGTTGGGAAAATCCAGCTTTGCTGGGAGCTCACGCAGGGATTTCACTCGCTCGCATCACGTGTCGCCCAAGAACAACCTCTCTCCGCTTCCCCGCTCGCTTTCCTGTCCAAGTGATAAGGAGGAAATCCGTCCCAGACAGACGCACAGACAGCTCGCCCTTGCCACATGCTGCTCGCCAGCCAACGGCCCCGGCTTCTCCGGCCCTTAATTAGAGGCGG
>NW_009707476.1:0-2406 GCF_000703405.1 Apaloderma vittatum
TACTGTTCACTTTTGTTCAAATTTCTAACTTCTGACTTTAAACTCTCTTTTGTACCCTAAACCAAGTGAAGTTGATTTTCAAAGTGCAAGGTTTTTAGACAAAGTCAAAGCACTGAATAATTGACACAGACAGAAGTATATACTGTACTTTTCTTTGTCATGAAAGCTACAAAGAAATCATCCCAGGTGTCATAGGACGGAAAAGGAGACATGACTTTTGAAAAATGGTAAAAAGATGCAGCTACATCTTTTGGATTGCGAATCAGCAACAATATCTGGAAAAAAAAATCACAACATTTTATTAGTAGAGAAAGACATAACAGACTATAATATGAAGAAAATTATCATCTGCTTTTTAATTGCAGTTTGAAATATTTCCAATATCTTGTCTACTACTTGCAGAAATAGTAATTTCTTTCTAAATTCAGAAGGTTTAGAAGTATTTCACTTTGCTTCAGTACCTCATGAAGATGATTGCATATGATTATTAAAAGATCTTTCACAGAATAATCAAATTAATTATGCAGAATCTAAGTTTAGTTTACTCGATACAAGCATAACCATCATTAAGATAGTGGGGAAAAATCACAAAAATACAAGTTCTCTCTGATATTTGACCCATTGAAGACCTCCCTTGTGACAACACCATAAAATGACCCCCATAGGAAATTGAGTCAAAAGACATTTTACTGCTGCTGGACTTGTTCCACCCCTGCATCTCACCTGCGGAGGCTGACACAAAAGTGTCAGTAAGGATGAAGTGAGATTAAGGGAGACGAATGGCAGTTCTTAAACAGGCACAGAGAAATGGCCAGGGTAAACACTTAAGTAGAACAAGGATGCTGAAAATTGGCTTTAAAAAAAATATATTGAAGTGTTTGCTTCCAAGACATTAAAAGCAGCACTCACCTTGGCTTTATTTTTGAAGACAGATTTGGGAAGATTTTCAGGACGGAGATGAGTAACTATAAATCTTGGAGAAGGTAATTTGTTCATTCGCTTTAAGGATTGGAAGGAGGAAAGCGGAGATTTCAGTTAGTTAAAGTATTCTTTTCATCAGTCTATGATAAAATATTGCCTTGCTAAATTTATCAACACTTAATGGCTGATAGAAGTACTTATTTTTTGTGAGTGTTATCCTGGGATCTGAGTGGACTGCTCTGAGTAGCTCTAGTCTTCAAAGGGCCCTGAGAATGAGCAATTAGAAAAAGATTATCTATTGCTAATTCTCTTTGGCGATAATGAATCTAACATGCTCTGTTAGACAAGGGATAGAATCTAAAGATAAGATGCAGACTCTAACTTGGGGTAGGAAAAGCTGAAGGATCTCGAGGAGCGAGAGGAGAAGTGAGGAGGAGGAGCTTAGTAAGAAGGACAAAGGCCAGTATTTCAGTATTTGACATTTCACAAAACTCTTCTTAAATACAAAATACACTGCACTGAGTTTCCTCACCAGATGCCACCCCTAGAGAAGTGGGAGATTTCTAATCAAGCAGTGGAATATTTCACACACTATATATTCAATATCAGAAGAAAAAAATTTGTAATCTTCATACAAATTTTGTGCCCACCTCATATTTCCCAGTATCTCCAACTTCGAGGTAGGGGAATTCTTCTACTTCCTCTTTATTCACGTTGCTTTGTTTATTCTGCATTTTCTTTTCATGTATTGCTATCAGATCGTTTAAGATATGACTTACCCAGTTTGTGCCTGAAAGGGGGAAAATACAGCATTTTTGTAAAACCTCTAGAATAAACAGAAATGGATTTTCCAGGAAGGCCAATAGGTAAGTATCGCTACCAGGTGAGTTTCCTGGCCTCCCTTTGTGGGATACTTTCAGAGGGGACTGTCTGGACAATCACCTCTCAGGATCCTACCTTTGCTCATTTTAAGGACACATTTCTCCACCTTGAACAGTGCAGCAATTGAAATTAAATAATAAAGGAGAAGAATTACTAAGATTCAAAGAGGAAAACAGGTAGTATTGTAATATTTATTTTACTGTGATAATTAAAAGGGGGATTGGGGTGTTATCTCAATACCTAATCTAAGTTTTCTGATGTGCTGTGCAGGATTATCTTGGGAGAAAAGATGGGTCACAGAACTTAGGCGCAGGAGCTGAACTAGATCTGAAAATTGTGCTGTACATGTTCTTTTTCTTCACCCATAGGCAAAAATTCTCCCAGGTGACATTTCCTATGCACATTTATTTTATTTGCATTGAAACTATAAAAAGAACCTGTAGAGAACTCCCATCTTTAGTTTACTGTTTCCTGACTTCTGGGCACCGGGTTCTACATCTGTGTGACTATAGTCTTGATAACTGCATTCTGGTGCATAGCATTTCTTCAAAAAGAAGTTCTGGATTTTAGATATTCCTGACATTTATGTGAAATAAACTAAAG
>NW_009707477.1:0-781 GCF_000703405.1 Apaloderma vittatum
ACAAGTTTCTGTGCTATTTTTATACACAAAACCTACACGGATATACACTCCCTTTTATGATGATTGGCTAAAAATTTACATAAAATAGTAATATTCACTAGTGTCATAGTTTCACCTGTCTGCACACTCAGAGGAAGGGTCTTCATCTGGAATTTTGACCTGTATGTGTGACTTTTAGTATTATAATGAAGGCAGTTCACTTCAGGATACCTAAACTTTGAGTTTTGCTGCCAAGCTGACTTTTTCTTTGGAAATTAATTGGCCTGTTCTATTTATGGTCCATACAGTCCTTGAAGTTTCTTTATAAAGAATGACTCACCTTGATTGCTGTTACTAAGTCTAATTTTCCAAATACAAAACGTCTGAAAGGGACCTACAACAATCATCTGGTTCAACGGGGCTGACCAAAAGTCAAAGTATGTTGTGAAGGACATTGTCCAAATGCCTCTTAAACACTGACCGGCTACCAGCCACCTCTCTAGGAACTCCATTCCAGTGTTAGACACCTCTCGGAAAAGAAATATTGCCTAATGTCAAGTCAGAACATCCCCTGACACAGCTTTGAACCATTTCTATGTCTCCTGTCCCTGGATAGGAGATCAGCACCTCCCTCTCCCTCTCCTTAGGAAGCTGTAGAGAGCAATGAGGTCTCCTCTCCGCCTCCTTTTCACCAAATTAGACAAAACCAGTGTCCTCAGCCGTTCCTCATAGGAGCAGTATATCTCTGGAGATCTCCTTGAAAATGATCCTTTTTTATCACTCTAAGGCAGACATTCAAGGT
>NW_009707478.1:0-15607 GCF_000703405.1 Apaloderma vittatum
CTCACACCACCCTCCCTTACCTGTTTTGCTCCCAGAAAATAACTGCAGATATCCAAGAATAGCAGCACTTTTTGTACCAGTATTCTTTGTAGAAAGTGATTATTTCTCACATACCAAGTGATTGACACAAACGTAAAGTAATTCTGGAACCTCCAATTTTCTGTACAATTTATGAAGCTTCAGTAGATGTTTCTTCTCTTACAGTGTTTTGTTCGACAGTATCTTTTAAAAGAAGGAATATGTTCTCCCAGCAGAATGATGCCTTTGCATTACAGCTCTTCTATTATGCAACTGTAGTGGGTGCACATTTTCTGCTAGATGTAAACATTTTTTTTCTGTATAAAAAACAGTAAGTAAGAATTGGAGCTAAATAAAAATCTAGAAAACAAAATATGAAGAGTGTCCCTTGCTTGGCAGTAAGCACTGAATGTCCCTGAAACTCATGGTGTCAGCCCCTATAGCAAATTGTTTTAATTAAGTTTAGAATACAAGTAACACTTTTAATTTATTGTTGCAGATTCATAACTGAGGACACTGGTGAATGCAAAAGTATGCTTCTGTGAGCACAGCAATTACTTTGGCAATCTGTGTGTGATGCTTTCACAGATTATCTGTTGTCTAATTCATAGTAAATGCTCTTACTACTCTAGGAATAAGACATTCAGCACATCCTTAAGTTGTGAGAATATTATGTGTGCCACTACAAAATGTGTACAAATTAAAAATCATATTTATTTTAATTTTTGCATCTCATCTGTCTTTAATGCACGTTCTGTATTTCGCTCTTCATAAGAACAACTTATATGCAGTAAAAGGGGTCACAAGGAAGTCAAAGGTTGCACCTCTGGTCAGGAACAGACAGGAGAGGTGACCAGCAGGAGAATTCCACTCCATATCCATCATATTCGGTATAAAGCTGAGGAATCACGGGGGTTAAGCCTTCTTCTTCAATGGCAGGTAGCTGAGGAGGACACTGTCTGTTCTTTGATCCTGAGTTCCCAAATCCGGCTCCTGTGTGCTCTTCCCCTTGAGCTCCTGCATCCAGCTCGCCTCTGCCTCTGAGCCTGGGGCTTCCCTGGTGCTGCATGCTCTGCAGCATCAGTGGGGATTGCTACCAGGGGGTGGTTGGGTTCAATATCATTTTTCCATATATTTGTATATAGTTCACAATTTTTATTACTGCTTTACTAAAGCTGTTTGGTTTTCTTTTCTAATCCATAAGTCTCTCTGCCTCATTCCCTTTCCCTTCCTGTTTGGGGATGGAGAGGGGTTAGAGAGCATCTCTCAGCATTCAGTGGTTGGCCAAGCCCTAACCCTTGATGGCCCTCTTTCATCTTCTTGAATCTTCCTCTGGAAGTGAAAGGTGCTGTATCTTGTGCAGCCTTGTTGCTGGGAGTATTGATTGTTGTGCTCTGAAAGAATTCAAGCAAGTTCTCCGGTGCTACTTCTGTTATTAAGGGTAGACTGCTTTGAATTCAGTGACCAGTGAGGATATGCTTCTAAATTTTAAGTGTGGAAAGTTTGGAGGATGTATTTTTGTCCGTATTTGTAAAAAAACAGGTTATGTAAAAAAAAAAAAAAAAAGCACAACACGTTAATAGTGAAATTAATGTTTTGCTTCAAGACTACTTACTCTGAGATATGATAACATCTCACAGCGCAAAATAAAAAAGCCCTGTTTTGAGATTAACTGTCTTTTGGCCTCAGTTCAGCAGTCTACCTCTAATTGATTCTACTCCAGTTTTTATATTGCACAATTTATGGTGATACTGGAGGAGTTTCTTCAGAAGCATTTTAAGTGACTTTAGTAACATCTATCATGTTATTTTCACCTGTAATCTTTTTTTCCTAAGGCCTTAGCTGGCTCTGTAGAAGTTCCTTTTTCTGTACAAAAAAGTGTTATACATGGTACTTGAGAAACAAAATTTTCTGATCTTCTTAATCCAGTAATTTTTAGTTCAAGTGCTAATTTAAAATGAAATGATGCCTGTATTCTTCTGTTGGTACCTCATTCAGAAATCTATTAATTTTCTTGTTGTACCAGAATATGAGCTGAAGCTTAAGGAGGTTAAATATCTTTTCAAGAGAATTAGAAACATTGTTTTCCATTGCATAGTTTAAGCGTTCAGTCTTAAACCCTGTATTAGCTTTTAGGATCATTAGAGAAATGCAGGCTAAAATACATATGAGGAGTGGGCTTAGCAAGCTTCTCCCTTTAGATGTTTGTTGCCAACACTTGTAGTGTCTGCTTCTGTCACTGTTGTAGGGAATCAGACAGCACGTATAAATTGCATGAGCTTAAATTGTATCCTAATACTGCCTTAAAAATGTGTTGTTGGCTTTGGGTTTGATAGCTAAAAAAAATACTTTTGCCTTTGTGTATTAGTAGGGAGAGCTCAAAGAGAATTTATAGTTTAGATCACATGCTTAACATGGCTGCATCAACCTGGTGATTAGTATAATTAGTTGATGTGATGCTAGCCCACTTTCTTCTGATTTGTTTACTTTTTTATTACTTTAATTTTGTGCTTAGTTTTATTGCTAAAAGACCTAGGAGTAGAAATTTGCCTCATTCCATATTTCTTTTCCAGATATCACTATTCAGCAGCTGAACTACAGACAGTTCTATGTCACAGAACAAAAGAAAAAAAATATGGTGTATTTCTGGAGAAAGTTTCTGCAAATTATGTAGTTCAGACTGTGGGTCAAGGGTAGAAAGCAGCAGATCAGCGATCAATCTCAAGACTGACTGCACAGTAGAAATTTACTTCTCAAACTATGGTCTTTTAGAGAATAAATGCTTTGAATCCCTGAGGAATGGGAATCTCAGCTCATGAAAGCCCGTTGTAGTAACAACTTGTACCTAGTGGAAGTCTTTTATTTGGGATAGTGCTGACATGGTGTCTGTCGGTCATGCTGGGAATGCGCGGAACTGTTCCTTTCCAGTCATCCCGAGAGACTGTTCCCAGAGTGTCGTGGCCATGCCAGGCTGCCCCGCAGCTTTGTGCCATCTGCCCCTCGGGCTGACACCACAGGGGTTTACCTGGGCTCTCTGAAGGCGGGTAGGAGCCTGGCGTTGAGTGCCTTCCCTGCGTCTCCTCTAATGCCCCATAGAGAATAACCTCTTTGTTGTCATCCTCTGGGAGTTGTTTAGTTTTGTAGGTTGTTTAGTTTTGTTGTTTAGTTTTGTAGGTGACAGAAATTTCAGACTGCTGCATTGCCTTCAGTTCTTAACGTTATTAAAAACCATCAGAGAGGAGGAGGAGGCCTGTTTCTGGCTTGGTTGCTGAAATGAACAGCACTCTGACTTTCTTCATAGGCACTTATTTCTAAAAGTTAATCTTAGTCTATCTGGAGAAAGAATAGGAGAATTGCCTTCTCTTTATGGAGCCAACTATTCTAATGCTTCACCTCAATTTCTGTCTGAACTTGACAGAACAGACTACTTGGAAACACCTTAGAGGGAATTTCAACTGCTGCAGTGCATCTGTTTTTCATGGTGTTGGATTGCAAGTCTTTGAGATTGGTTAAGCATCAGAGGACAAGTGAAAGGGGCAGTTGTCTTTGGTCAGAAAGTGTCAGGTTGTATTAAGCACTGTGGAATATCCCGCTATGATGTAAGTAGTTATTTCACTACCACAGAGAAAGTTTCCACAGGGACTAAAAATATTCTGGTTTATATCTGGGGGATGTATAATTTCTTTACTGAATACTTGTGGGAGTAAATAAAAATATTTTTTAATTAAAATGCCATGTTTCATTACACTATTCCTAGATCATTTGGGGTTTTTACATCATGAAACTACTTATTTGTTCCCCAAATCTATGTATTTTAAGCAGAATCTGTCAGTAATTTGTTTCATTATACTATTCCTAGATCATCTGTTTTTTTTTTACATCATGAAACTACTTATTTGTTCCCCAAATCTATGTATTTTAAGCAGAATCTGTCAGTAATTTTTCAAGGAAATCTTTCTAAATATTTATTTCATCTTGCAGTAGCAGATGTAAATATATGCAAACTGTTACATACATATACATATTCATTTAACAACAGCATTTCTTACCTTTATTGTGTTCAGCTGTTTGCCTGTGTTAAATCATTTACATACACAGCAAAGTAGTTTGAAGGACGGGGGGATCTGGCAGGAGCAGACCTTAAGCTGCCTGCAGTGTAGCTCGTGGTACTTTACTGATACTGGTGTTCAGAGTTTGGCTGGCTGCTGCCAAGTCTGCACCTGCAGCGCTGCTTGATTGAAACTCTGCATGTATTCCTCTTAATAAGAACAAATAAATAATATCTTCTGTTATTTACCAAACACCAGGATTACTTCAAAACCACAAGAAGCAGTCGCTCTTCTGTGCTAATATTCTGTCATTTCTCCTCATGCATGGAGGATGCTCAGGCTTCATTCCTCAGCAGAAATGCCGTCTGTATCTCTGTCCTCTGCCCTGGGTTTATCTTGCTATTTGGAACCCTTACTCAGAATGCGTATCTGGTATTTTGATTATGAATTGTCACATAAACAGAGTGATTGATTAAAGTAATTTACATAGAAGCATTTGTGGTGTTTCTCAGCAAGGGAAAATACATAGAAGCACATGGCACTTCATTACGTTGCTAAACAATAAATGTCAAGTTAAACCTTTTTAAAAAAAGATGAATGCTGTACTTAAGGAAAGTGCAATTACATTTCTATGGTTTGAAATGTTTTACACACTGTATATATTAGAGGGGCAAATATATTAACACTCCTGTACGCGCAAAGGTGCTGACACATTTCAGATGCTACAAGGCAGGCTTTTGTAACTGCTGCCCGCTTATTGCTTGCAGAAGGAACTCGTCTGCTGTAATGTGCTGTTAATCTGAGCTCATTTACTTGTATGCAGCCGCATTTGCATGCAGACACGTTTCTCAGAACTGATTGAGAACGTGAGGACTAGCGGTCCTGATTTGGTAAATTGTTGCATATAAACAGGATTTGCATTCAAATTAGTGTTTTATATCACAGCCTGATTATGTGACCCATTTTAATAATGTTGAGTGAACGGCAGTAGTAGTTTTCAGCAAGCCACTCCTCTAATTATATGTTTCAATTCTAAATTTAATTAAAAATGTCCTTCCCTGCTTTTTCTCTTCTTTGTTAAAATTTACTAACAGACTTGGAATTTATTCTCCCATTAAATAACGTGTGCACTTCTATAGCAAATAGTTATACCTCCAGGTTACATTCAATAGTTTGTTTAATAAAAGACTGTCATACTGCTTCTGTGTTCCCCTGGGAAGGGTAATGGAGGAGCAGCTGAACTCCACAGTGTTCATCATGCCCTTCTTGCAGAACAGAAGAGAATAAGAAGTCTACAGGGAGACATGAGACGAGGTGCAGAGCTCCCCAACCTGTGTGTGAGCAAATCAGTATGTCTAGAGGACGTTTCTTACTGCTGTGCAAAAACACTAGGTCAGTACATTTCAGCAATTATAGCTGCGCTCTTGTGATGCAGCTCTCCTCACCCGAAATTACAAATGAAGGAGAAGAGAATAAACTTGTGAGGATAACTAACTGTGCAACTACATTCAAAATAAATAACAAGGTTAGTTTTAACGAGGAGTGATTTTTTTTTTCTGGTCTAGTCTGCCATCTGACTTCCACTACTTCGATGCTACAGCAGTGGCCAGAGAGGTGTGTGGAGAGGAGTTCTCACATACGTTCAGCGCTTGTACAACTAGACGTCTTCAGTGCTGCCTGTTCTGAACTGGTGTGGCAAGAGCCTGTCTTCCTCCTGCTCGGCACAGCAGCAGTGCAGCCTCTCCATAGCTGCTGTGGAGGTGTAGCTTCTCCCATTTTTCTGTGGCCAGATTTACCAGAGCACAATTAATTTGATAAAGACAGCTGATTTCTTTTTTCCAATCCATGAATTTGAAGAAAATATGTGAAGTAAGGTGGCTTCAGTGCCATGAATTAAGTAAAATGTTAAGATTTAATTGCACTATCTGTTAACAGAGTATTTTTCCTGTTGCCTAGCAATGAGATCCACCATGTGCTTAAGATTCTGTTCTTAACTTCTCTTTTCAGAGCTTGATAACTTTAATAGAAATCAATACTCACAGAACAATCCAGAAGGTGCACGTTGGAAGTTCTTTCTGTTGTTACGGGATCACTTACTGAGGAAGCTGGAGGCAGAAAGCTCTGGTGCCCTCTGATTTCTGTACTCATTCTTTCATTCTAGTGTACATGGTGAATTTTGAAAGAAACTTCTTAAGCAGCAGTTGTTTTGCGTGGTTTTGAAGCAAATAAGCTATTTCTAAAAGTCATCTTTTAAAGTAAAAGTTCTGTGTGGAGACATTTTTATCAAGGCAGCAACCTGTGCTTAAAAGAGCAGCAGCTGCATTGTGCTTCCCCACAAAACTGAACTCCAAGGAAAGGGTTTGAGCACTGGGGTTTGAGGTCTTCTCCAATACTATTCCACATAGTAGTGGAATAGATCTAGATTTTTTCTCTGGACCAACTGTAAGGCTTGCTAGGTAGGAGAATCACATGGAGCTTGATAAAGGAGACTAGTCCTTGAAGAGACTGGAGGAGAAGAACCTCGGGTAAGAGTGAAAAGGAAAACTGCAGGACAGGCCTAGAAAGTCACTTTATTCCACAAGAGGAACTAGCTTAAAATTAGGGCCAGCAACATATGCAAAACCAAGACACTTTTTACCTATGTAAGAAGGGAAAAACACAGTGTATTTATTTTTTTCATTCCAGTTGTCTCTGAAAAGAGTGGGATTTGAATTATCTTATACTACGCCAAGAGGCAGTGCTGTACCTAAAAGGACAGGAATTTGAGCTCATGGAGAAAAGGGCTGAAAACTACTCCATATCCAAGTTTTTTTCAAGAACTAAGTGTCCTGGGTTTATCGTGAGTGGCCGGCCCAGCCCTAACCCATGACACCAAGGGATTTTGGCAGACAAATTGATTGGAAACTGTCATAATGATAGTAGTGTGATGCCACTCATAGATGTGTTTCCCGACTGCATCTTCCTACAAGGCAGAAAGCAAAAAAACCAGTTTATTCATAGTTTCTGTAGAGAATATGATTATTGGACTTGTAATTTTGGACTTAATAAAAGATGCCAGGACAAGTCTTTATGAATACATGAGGGAAGGAAAGGTATTTTGAGTTAATACTTTTTTAAAAGTGAACCTCTCTATATACCTTAATGTTTCAAAATGTTTGTGATTATTCTGAAAGACTTGATTTTGCATTTTGAGATATATACACTTAATTATTTGTAGAGGATCTGGTTTTAGTTGCAAATTTGTAAGCAACTTGACTTTACTCATGTTTTAAACTAATGCTGCTTTTTAACTTCTGTATAATTTCAATTTGTCACCTTTATAATGTTTAGTTTTTAGTTAAGAAACACAAAAATTTAAAGCTCATGCCTTTAAGCAAGCAAAGTAATTTTCACTGGAAAAGGAAGCATTCATCAGCACTGGCACTTCTTTTGCTTTATAAGTAAGCAAGATTAGTAAAGGAAAAACTAAAGCAGATAAACTATTTTCTCCACCCTGTGCTTATGTTTCGAGACATACTTTTTTGCACATATATGTAATTTTTCTTTGAGGTTATATTAATGTGATTGTGAATGCTATTTATTTTAGAAATCTGCTAGGTATATGTAATTTTTGTTGACAAAGTATAGGTACTATAATATAAATATTATAGGTAATATAGATCAGTATTAAATGTGGAAAAGCGCAGTGTTTGCTGTGGTTACCATAAGCGGCATTTCCTGTTTAGCAAGTGTCTTAGGTACCAGTTAGTGCTCCCGCAGCCTTTACAGAAAATAAGGGAAGGGAGGTGTGCCTGAGAGTCCCTAACGTAGACATCTTAAGTAGAGATCCAATTTGCAACTAACCTTCCCCATTCCCCTTCTCCCTTAAGTGAAATCTTCTGAAATCTTCCATCTCCATCAATCTGCTTTGAAAAATTCCATTTCTCACTGGAGTGCTATGTTGGATTAGTTGTCTGGATTTCACATCGCTTGTGCTTCCCCAGATCATCGTCTGTACAAGAAGTGAATGAAAATGAATGAGTGTTCCCCTGACAGGCTCTAACACTCCAGGACAATAACCCGGGGGCTGGCAAAACGTCAGTTGGTTTTGCTGTTAAAACGACACTAAGGGAATGCGTAAAATGAAAGAGAAAGTAAAAATCCTGCTCTTTGGCATTTTCCTGTATTAAAGGAAAATCTTACATATTTTGTATAAATAGGAAACATACCATATAATCGCGTTATATCTGCGTGGAGAGAAGCGCGAGGCGGAGATATTTATTTCCAGGTCTTTATTTTTAATGTGGTTGTGATTTCTAGAGCTTATGTATTGCAGAGACAAAAGACTTCCTACATTATTGCTGGCTAGTAAAAGTGCACTGTGCTAACCTGCACCACATCAGAATTGAATTGAGGATCTCCTGAAGCTTAGTTAAACCGTTGGGAAATGTTTAGCTGAAGTATGGCTTGGCTTTACATTTTAGAGAGTAAGCTTAGGACCATTTCTGTTCTCCTGAAGAGAACAGTTATTACAGTATACAGTGCTCTAGAGTTATTTGACTGTCCTGGAATCTGTCTTAGTAAAGAACATAAATCACCACAGTGTTCTCATCTTTGAGCCTAATATCTTTAATCATCGCTCTCATTCAATGCATAGCAACCAGTAAACTTTTTTCTTATTGTGTGATGTCTCATGTACATTGTAACTTTGGTGATTTTCGTTTAACAAATGTGAGGTTTTTTCCCCCCTCCCAACAGCTCTTTTTCCTAGAAAAAAAAATCAGTAATGATAGCTCTAACTTTGCAGCAAACCAGAAAAAAATACTGAAGAACTATATGTAGATTCAAAAAAGTGATAAGAAGCAAGAAAAATGGATTTGAAATTAATGGAAACAATTCCTAAGCCGCATTTGTGTCACAAAACCCGTAATTTTAGGTGTGGTTTTACCTAATACTTGCTTCTGAACTGTGATTAAGCATATGCAGAGTGAAAGTCTTAAGTTGTTGCTACTCTTTTTGGGGGAAAGAATTCAATAAGGATTATGCTCCTGAAGTTAATAATGAAGTTGTGTTCTTAGTTTTGAGTGAACAGCCAAGATTGCATCTCTTAGAACAATAGTGACTTGTTCCTGAGAATTTATAGAATGTCTTAGGTTGGAAAGGACCTTAGAAATCATCTAATCCAACCTCCCTGCCGTGGGCAGGGGTACTGAAAATGTGACTGTATTGAAAATACGCCTAAAAGGGCATCTTACTGTCATTCCTTTGAGGTGTCCTTGGTTCACTTATTTTACATTGTAGGGAATAAGGACTGCCGTAAAGTATAAAGCACTCTAAATAAAAACATTTCAAAAGTCAACATACTTTTATTTTTGTCTTCTAGGTCGATTGGGGTCATCTGGACTATTTAGTAATTGACATGCCACCTGGGACTGGAGATGTACAGCTCTCAGTCTCACAGAATATTCCGATTGCAGGTACGTGTATTGCTTCACTGTTTTGGGAGATTTGGAGTTAGCTGAATCTAGTAGCTGTAGAAAAATCGTACTTTAAAATGCTGATCAAAAATTCCTTTAGTTGTCTTTCTAACACACTAGGAAACTGTTGGTCGTGTGGTGACGAAGAACATTATCAGTGATTAACACATTAGAGTCATGATTGTGTAATTTTCTTTTAAGCTAAATTTCAGAAGGTCAAGAAGTCAAGTAGGACTTCTTGGAGGAAAGGCAATCATGCCAAAAACTGGTGAGGTTAGTAGTAGAAAATATTTTCTTTGTCTGTACCTAATGCATAGTAAAACTAATACAATGAAATAATTTGTCTTCATGATTGTTTTTTTATTAGAAGCTGACAACGCTGTTAACGCACATTTATTCAGATAAACTATGCAGTACTGTAATACACTAAGGCATTCTTTTTCCTCGTGTAATGAATTTGACTTTTTGCAGGGGATTTAGACTTCGACAAATCAATCTTGAGATACGCAGGCTGCCCTCTAATCTCATTGGCTTAAGCAGGAGTTAGAAATGCTGTTCCTGAAGAAAGCTGAGCGTCTCATGAAATCTGATAGACTGTAATGGTTTGTTACCCGTCTGACACACTTCAGCAGAAGCAGTTGTGAATAGCTGACATAATCAATTTTAGGAACTCCATGGTAAAAGAGACAAAGCAATCCTTATGGGTCCAGGAATATTTTAATAATTGCTGTGGCTCTTCACCAGGAGGGTAGTATAGTGCCGAAATATGGTACCCAGATCATCCATGGGATCTCCGTCCTTGGCAGTTGTCCAGATTGTACTAGACGAAGCCCTGGCTGACCCTATCTAGTGTTACCAGTAGGTGACTTCTAGAAACCTTTTCCTACCAGAAATTCTGTGATTCTGAGTTACTAGGAAACCGATGGGAGTGCTAACTCCAGTTTTTGGTGTTATCAGGTAAATATGTTCATACAGACATCTATTACTGATGTCATTCTTTTCTGAGTGCAGACTGTCTCATGTGCATAGGCAGGCCCTGATTCCCTCCAGTTAACGTCCGTATAGTTGTCGGAAACCTGTGGTTCTCATGCTTGTTGAATCAGGTTCTGAGGCAAGTCAAAGTAGGCGAGATATTCATTATAGAAAAGGAAAACAGGTTTAAAACAACAAGGAATGCAAATTATCTTGATATGCCATAAAAGGGGAAAAATTCTTATGCATGTCTTTAAACTTGTCATTATGGCTTTCTGGAATTTTCTGGAATATTTTTTAACTTTTATTTGTACAAGTATTGGCTTTTGCAATTTTATAACTGAAGACTATTTTGATTTGAATTCTGAAATGGCTTCACATTGTTAACACAATTGCTAGTTCAGCTTATAACTTTGTCAATCCAAACTTCATAAAATTAGGAAGGATAGCATTATTTTACATTTGTCTGTGTTATTAGCTGGTTTTGTTGAGCATGTTGAGGTCAACTCTCGCAGTGTAAAAAAGCGTGCTGTTGTCCTAGTTTAAGCTTCAGTGATTTTACTTCTCAGCTCAGTCTCTTCTAAGAAGCTGTAAGGTTTTGCAGGCAGTGCCTGCTACTAGAAGTGGTAAAGCCTGGTGTTTATAGTTACTACCAAGGACTGGCCTGCAGAAAGGCTCTGGCTGGTACTTGCTCCAGCAGTGACCAAGGTCACTGCTGGCTCTTGTGTGCCACGCTGGGGGTGCTGGGAAGTAAAAGGGATCACAAGGCAGTAAAAGGCTGCACCTCTAGTGAGGAGCAGGCAGGGCAGGTGACCAACAAGAGTGTTCCATCCCATATCTGCCATATTCAGTATAAAGCTGAGGGATCACAGGGATTAAGCCCTCTTCTTCAGTGTCTGAGGAGGACTCCATCTATTCTTCTGTCTTTAATCCTGATCCTGAGTTCCCAAATCCAGCTCCCCTCTGCTGCTGAGCATGGGACTTCTTTGGTGCCGCCTACTTTGCAGCATCAGTGGGGATTGCTATCAGGGGGCAGTCAGGTGTGATACCGGTTTTGTTCATATTTGTATGTATATATCACTATTGTCATTATCTCCTTATTAGTGCTCCTGTTGGTTTATTAAAGCCAGTAAGTCTCTCTACCTCATTCCCTTTCCCTTCCCGTTGGGGCAGAGAGAAGAGTTAGCGTCTGTCAGCGTTCAGTGGCTGGCCCAGCCCTAATCCTTGGCAGTTGTGCTCTCATGAAGACAAGCACAGCAGACAAGGAGTGACAAGATTTGTAATTTCTTGTGTTCTTACTGGCTCAATGAATTTTAGTGATTTAGTGTGTATTGTGGATATATTTCATTCAGATTGGAAGGGCTGCTTTTTGTGTATTAGAGCTTGAACTGTGCTTTCGTCTTTTCTTACTTGTTTTTTCTCTTTGACAGTCTGTAGCCTCCTTTAGCATGCTTTTATTTTCTTCAACCTTGTTCCTTTGAAGGATATGGAAGATAAGTGTTACAAATCTCGAAGATGATGTCTTTGGAGCGGTTTGCAGAATTCTGTAGTTTTTGTGGGCTCCATCTTCATTTGCAATTCATATTTCTAAGTAGTGTGTTGTCTTTTATTTTTTTGCAGAAAACATTTGGTGTTGTGCCATTCTGTTCCCTCTCCGGTTTTCTTGTTCTTTCTTTATCCTTTGAGGATATTTGGACAGTCATGATACTAGTGGCATAATTTCTCTCATTTTCCGTAGAGACGGCATATATATGTTATTTAAGTACATTTAGAAGTGCATTATCTAGTTTGCATGAAAGTTGTAGTTTGATTTGCATGCATGCATATGTGAGATATAGTATTTGCATTATGGATTCTTCATTATTTATCTGTGGCTTTCTAGGGATAGACAGTGTATAAAATATTTATTCTGTCTCTGAATAAACATACAGAACCTGCGCACATGTATTTGCCAGGCACTTAAGGTTTTTGGTGAGTGTGACAAAGAGCACTATTAAAGGTGTTTTGGTTTGAGTGGCTTTGCCCAGATGAGGCATGAAAAACGGTAGCATTGCAACTTTTGACATTGAGAGAGGGAACTGATAGGATGTGTGAAGTAGTATTGTCGGGTTTTATTTTTTCATTTTTATTCTGCATCACAGGTACCATAGAGCAATACCTTATGGGTAAAAGCAACACAACAAAATATGCCTTATAGTTCTTCCAGTTGTCATTAAAGACAATATCAGCCTAACATAACTTCAGCTGCAGTGACAGTTTTGTGTGAGTACTTTTCCGTCTTTAAAAGAAGATGAAAAAGGAAAATGCTGTGGCTTTTGTTTTTTATTTTATTATTCTTAGCCACCTTACAGGGAGTTGCATCTTATTTAGCATGTTCTTTAATCATCTGTGACTTTTCTTGCATTGCAGTCATTCTTCAAAAAAGCAGTAGATGAGAAATTGTGTGATAGCTTGAAAATGTGATAAATTTCTGCTTGACCACTACTTCTTTCTTCACATGGAAATCTACTTTCAAAATAGAAATCCATGGCCAGAGTGGAGAAGAAGGCTTTGTTTGTGGTCTGCTGTTAGTTATTTTGTATTTAGTTCTACTTCTTTACTTCTACTTTCTTCTTCTGTTTAATCTTTTGCATGAGCTATCCAGGAGCGGATTCTTTACCATGTATTGTCCCTGCATGCTAGAGAAAGTTGGAAGCATCCGTACATCTTTTCCAGCTTGTAAAAGTAGGGGGGTTCAGATGACCTTATGGTGTTTGATATCAAGGTATAGTGTAAACTAATGATAGTATGAAGAATAAGACTTGTGTTTGATTTTCATTACCTAGTTGCTAAATTGAGAAATCTAAGTGTGTGTATTTGTTTGATTAGATAAGAAAGCCCCATAAATCAAATTAAGAAATACTGGAGATGGAGGATTAGTATCCAAAGACTGGGAGAGAAGTTTATCGTTGTCTCTCTTTAGAGTGGAAAGGCCGTGTGGGCAACAGCGAGGGTTTGAGAGGCCGTCCGAGAGCCCTGCACAGGGGTTTCTTCCTTGTGGAGAAGCTGCATTGTTGGGACTGACTGTTAAATACTATTAGACTGTCTACTGCCCTTCCTTTGTTAATGTAAAAGTGAATTCTGCAGCAGTGAACTGACAGCTTGACAGCTCCAGAGACTGACACTGTCTTAATTGACAGAATTGACTCCAGGTTAATACTGAAATTGTTTCTTTTGCTGAACTTTGTCATATCTCTCTTTTCTTTGGATATCAAGATGCCATGGCAGCGAAACCCATTAGAAATGTACACCTGTCCAGTGGGAAGCAGACTGAGACAACAAAATAATATTATATCTTGTTGAACAATGTTGTAATAATTACAAGAAAGCATTGGACTAAACTATGCTTATGCAGGAGACCTAAAGGTAAAATACTTTGTGTTTTATTTCAGTGCTCTTAATTTTTCCACGTTTTGGAAGTAATGTATTTCTGTTTGTTTCTTTTTTTTTTTCACTCAAACTTCTATTATTATAGTCTTTCAGTAGTAAGCTCTAAAAAGGCCATTAATAGGAATCAGAAAACACAATTAGTCAAGATAAGCGAGGTAAAAAGCAATGTGAATGCTATTTTATGTTTTTCTCAAGTTCTATAAAAGTGGAAGCATTACCATTGCTAGTCATAAAGGGAATGACTTTCATCACCTTTTGGATTTAAAATCAACATAGCACAGAGTTCCTGCTATCTTTTTATTGTCTTATCCTTTAAATGGTGTAGTTTTTCCTAATGATTGCATCTTTCAGCAATATGTAGATCTTAATTATGCCCTAAATGCCTTTTTCAGGTAAGGCTGAAATATTTACAAAAGGAGTTTTTATTACTTCAAATAATTGTAATTAATAGGTTTTCTTCTGAGAGCAGTTTTGATTGATAGGTTTAAATAAAAAGTATATTTCCGTCTTTAAAGTATTAAAGGTCGTCTTTCTATTCAACTATGTAGACTGAGGAAGAAAGAGTGGAGGGTTGACATCAGCTTGAAGACATTTGGCATTTTTAAATTCTGAATGAATTGTGACATGCCCAACTGGTGAACCAAACTATACCTGTATTTATGTCAGCATCACACAAACCAAAGTGCAGCCTTGTACACAACTATTTTACAGTAGTGTGTTGGGTTTAGGGGAACTGGATCCTGCCTCAGAATAAAGTAGAGTGCAAGAACAAAGAAGTTCCAGGTGGTGAATAAACTGCCTCTTTAGAAATGAGCATTAAAAACAGGAAAGAGAGAATTTCAAAACGGATTTTTAAAAATAAATACTGTTGTTGTTTTATAAAAATATGCATGAATTAGCATGAAAAAGAATCGTAATTTGTGAGGTAGAGGTGTCTTTTTAAATTAACCGAAATTGCAAGCTGAGTAGATATGGTACTATTCTCTTTTCTTTTCTGAAGAGAAGTGATGAAAAAAACCCCAGTGCTGCAATACAGATTGTGTGTAGTACACAGTTTAAGATTAGAGGCGTTATCTTTGTGTAAGTGGCTGTTTGCCCCTTGTTGAGTATCTGTCACTTTGATGCAAATCACAGTTGCAAGGCATCTGATCTTCTTTCCTTTTATTTCAACCATAATATACGTTTTCCTCCATCTCTGAGTTTGCTTTCTTCTTTTATGGAGGAGGTACACCATTAGTTTCTCAGTAAATTTTTGAAGGTATTTTATGGAAGACATCTGGGTAATAGTTTGTCTTGATCTATTTTTGAATGGCAAATATTTTTAATATCAGATTTTTATATAGTTTTACTGTTTCTTTCATGCTATATTTTGGTATTTTAAATAACTGCAGGAAAGGAAAGTGACATAGTTTTAGGATAGATTGAAAACCAAAAAAACCTCTTAGTCACGCCGGTGGGGATTTTAAAATAGTCCTTTGTATTCATCTGAATATATTTTGTATGCTGAAATAATTTGCTTCTGTTGTCATGAAAAACGTAGTTGACAATTGCAAATTACTGTCAAGGTTATCTTAGCTTTGGACACTCCTGGTAGTTGATTATGAAGTGTCAGACTCAGTAGACTCTGCGAACTTAATTTAGAGACCAAAATACAGTATGAGTTTACACATTAATGCCTCACAC
>NW_009707478.1:15638-19673 GCF_000703405.1 Apaloderma vittatum
TAAATTTAAATTTAACTCTTGGCTCATGGAGATTGATGTAACACACGTTGGCCGTCCAAGCTGATGTGAGAGTATGTTCAGCGCAAATTCTTGACATTTTATCAGTCTTGAAAAATAGTTTCCAGGTATTGGGGGGAGAAAAGCTGTGAAGTATGGAGGATTTGAAAACGGAGTTTCTCTGAGATCTGGCAACAGTGGCTAAGTGTATGTTAAGTACTAGATTAGCTGCAAGTGCCTCATTTTTTTTAGACCAATTATTCTGAATAGGGAGAATAAATGAGCATAGTATTCAGCTGACAATTGTAAAAGATGAGAGAAATCCATATGAATAATGGTACTGCATTTTCTCCTCGAGCTATTTCTTATGGAAAAAAAGTGTTTAAATCTGCCCTTTACCAGCTCCACCTCTGGGGAAAAATAAGTAAAATCGGAATGGTTTATGGAGGTTATTGAAGTAGTCTTGGTGTTGTCTTTATTTTGTAGTAGAATCACTCTTCTACCCAGTTCTTGTCTTCGGATTAGGACCTCTCATTTAAAAAAAAATCATCTTCATTTGTCAAAAGAGACAATTTGGACTTTGCTCTTGCCTCATACAATGCTCATTATGATCTGGACGTGATTGGCGAATGCCCTTGAAAGCAGGAGGTGGAATGGAGTAGAGCAGAAAAATGCCAATTTAGATAGCTCAGGAAAAAATGGAAAGTGGCAGCGTGTCTTTGAGGGAGAGGCTTTTTATTTTATGCCTGTGCTTTGCAAAGAAAGCTTGTTCACAAATGTTACTACAAATACTTCCAGTGTTTTCACTTTGCTAAATGAATACTGCATCATAAATTGCATTAGGGTGACATATGTGTTCAGTTTGCCATGACTAAACCCGAGCATTTTAACACAGCGAGAGTTGTCTTTTGATGTCTTTTTTGCGTGGGACTTCATGATCAGTACTGGGGGGCTGACAGTGGCGGGGAGGGGGATCACGACTCAAGAAGGAGCTGAGTGTTGCGTTCGAGGTGGCGACCAGTTGCGTTGTTCATTGCTCGCTTTATACGTCTTTTTAGTAGTATTACTGTTGTTATTTCTTCTCTCTTTGTGTCGTCCTCTTAAACCGTCCTTTTCTCAACCCATGAGGTTTTTTACCTTTTTCTCCCAACTCTCTTCCCCATCCCACTGGAAGGGACTGAGCGACTGCGTGATGCTCACTTCACCCCCACGCTTAAACCATGACAGAAGAAATTTAACGGATGGTTGGAGGGACTCCAGAGAGACCCACAGTAAAGAAGATTCGGATCCACTAGGCTATTTGTAACTTTAAAGTCTTGCCCAAAAGTTTGAGATTTGATGCAGTGAAAAAGGTGGCAAAAGCGACAAGAAGTACGTGAGCGGTGTGGTCAGGTCAGGCCATTCACCGCCCTGTCAAGGCCTAAATGTGGTTCCTTGCAAGAGCGTTCAGTGCCTGTCAGCCAGCACGTGCAGTTATTAGAAAAACACAGCATATCTTTCTGTGTCTTTATCCTCCAGAATTGTTATTTGTCAGTCTTTCTGGTCAGTTACACTTCACAGATTTTGGGATGGCATTATTTGCTAAGTTAATAACAATCAGGGTGATAGGATACACAGTCTAATACTTGTGTGTGAAGGGGTCCGTAATCATCTGCCTGGATGAGGTGCACATAGTGTGGTTCTGAAGTCTGTCTTTGAAGACACTGGCAGGGAAAAAACATTCGTTAGAGGGATCCGTTTAATCTCAGAGTAAACCTTCTATATAAGCCATTGCTTATCAGGAACTTTTTGGACCTGCCTATTTTTTTTCTTGGGTACAAATTGACTATAGCTAAGGCTTGGAGAGATTCCACCTTATGCCTTGTAATCCAGAGCATCTAATGCAAACATTAACCATGCCGTGAATATAGGTGATATTTTCTATACGCAGAAATCATAGGCTGTGTCAGAGCTTGTAATTTCCTGAGCAGCAGTCCACCAGAAGGTTGAATACCAATGTGCTGTGTAGGCATGCCTTTCTTTTACTGAGGATTAAGGGCCTGAGGTAAAAAAAGAAAGGCAAACATCAGTGTTAGACTACTGTTAGTTCTGCCTCTCTATATTATGCATGCTAAGGATTAAAAGTATGATTAGCATAGTTTTTACTAGTGCAATGTGCATCAACTTTTTGTCAACTGAAATATGTTGAAGTTACAAAAATAAATGGAATGCATGAATAAGTAGATATGTCAGTTAAACCTACATGTGCTTAACTTAGATATCGTTAGTATGCTCAAGGCACAGAACTTATCCTTCTGCGCACAACTGCGAACACAGTGTATGTACTATGTTTTAATGTGCAGTGTGATAGCATTGTAGTTTCTGCAACTTCTCTGTTCGATTCGCCGCATTCAGACAGAGGTTTGTGTAAACATTGCACATACTGCTTCAAGAGACATGCTGTGTGCATGAATTCACTCATATTTAATTACTTGATTGATCAAAATAACTGTTTACTGTTTGATATTCTTGTTAACTATGTAGAGGCAAGATAGCAAAGGAAGTGTGGGCTGTGTTCTTTCTTGCCTATCATTTGAATTGCTTTCTGAATTAAGCATATGCAAACTTATTTGGAGAGGGGAGCACCATGAAAAATCTCATTTGCCAGTTGCTACTGAAGGAGATAAAGCTGTTAATTCTTGAACTTCAGGTTGGGTTTGCTGGACTAGCAGTTGTACCAAAGAAAGAGAAGAAGAGATACTTATTTTAAAAGGCGTTGGTATAAGTCAGTACAAACTGTGAATAAATTTTGTCTGTAATCCAGCCTATAGTGAAGATTAAGATAGAAGAGACGTATTTATTACAGCCACAGCAGCAGCTTCTTGAGTGCGATGGCTTTCACTCTGTGGAAGAAGCCTTGCAAGTTCTCCACAAGCATACTGTTTCAGAAGCCAGAGTTTTTCACGCAGGGAGTTGGTATTTGTGGCAGCCTAAGCTCTGCACTGTGCCATTGGGTCTTTTCTGGCATTTTAGCTCTTTTCCTTTGGATGAGAATTTGTTAGTCCAAAATATCTCTTGGATAAGCTGCTTGTGGTTCTAGTGACTGTTTTCATTGTGTGTAGTCTCCATCCTTCATGCTATGCCGGTTATTGGATTCCTGAAAGAAATTAATAATGGACCAGAAATTGTAGACTTCAGTTTTGTTGACTGCATATTAGCTTCTACCCGAATATCCAGGGAATGCTGAGTTAGCATCTTCGGAGAAGAGGCTGAACAGAAGTGTGAAACAACACGAGTGAGTACACGTAAGACTCAAATTTCTAATTTTATTTTAAAAGGAAGCCAGTAATAAGCATTTTCTACAACTATTGACTGGTCTTTATTTTGAATTTTGATATTTTGATATTTGATCTTTATTTTGAATTTTTATATTGAATGATCTTTACTTTACAAATATGTAAAAAACTCAAGGACGTTGAGTCTAAATTCTTTCTTGTGGGCTGTGCTTTTAGGAAAGTGTGCGCTTGTTTTCTGGAATTAGCCCTACATTACCGTGTCAGCTGTGAAGCATGACCCTGCACTTTGTGAAATGAGGAGCTGAAGTGACTTTGGTGTAACTGAAATGTTTCCATGTTATTCTTTGTGATACCATTGGAAACAGGTTGGCTTGGGAAAAACAGCAAATTATTCAGATGCCAGAGTTTTAGTGAACAATAGGGAAATTGCGTTTGCTTAGTGCATTACATACGCCGTTCAGGTTTTGGACTCGTGTCTAATATTACATAAGACAGAGATTGGCAGGTTTTGCAGGAGTCAGATGCCAGATTGTATTTTTCTTTCACAGGTTAGAGGTTGAAGACATTCAAGCATGCTGTTAGGTGGTGTTTGGAAACAGCTGGCTGTTGGGACGGTGTGCGAGGAGCAGGCTGCCCTGTCCCAGCGTTGCCAGAGCTGAAGGCACTCCAGCCTGAGCCAAGGGTGCCGGTGCTGTGTGCCTCTGGAAATCTACGTACGGCTTTCTTTGCTGTGTACACCAAGGGCTGGAAACTGCAGGCTCAG